>NC_090926.1:971804538-972107072 GCF_040938575.1 Ambystoma mexicanum
GACTCCTCCAGAATCATCATTAATGTCTACCTAAATGGCACTGTCATGGTGCAAGGCCCTCGGGCCAATCTCCTCCTCTTTGATAGGTGGTTCCCTCACCTCATCAATTTCCTCTCATCTCCAGCTGTCCCCTACTCTCTTCCTTTGGCTACCTTGCCCTCTTTTCCTTTCCTTCCTCCTCTGCCCCATTTCAATCTCCCTCCATACTTCTGCAGGGCGTACCTCGTATTTGTACCCCTTCCCGGAAGGCCTTTAAGGCTGGCAACCTTCTTCACCTTGCCACTCTCAACTCTTGATCTGCTGTCAAATACTCCTCTGACATCTTCCACCTCCTTGGTTCACGGCCAGCTCTGTCACAAGCTTTGACCCTCTCCTATCTGACGGCTACAAGATCCTCTGTGCCCCCAGAACCACGCAGCCACCAGGGGGTGTAGCCCTGGTCTTTCTTGAGTGGATTCCTGCTTCTATCATTCCCACTCAGACTTACTACTCTTTCGCAAACCTTGTCTGCAGGCTCTCTCTCTTTCCTAGCCACTCTCTTACTGTTGCTACTCTCTCCCAACCCCATGGTCAAATTGTCGCAAGTTTCTCCCCTTCTCACCTGTTTCTCCTTACTTGCGACCTTCTTGGAATTGGCTTCCTTCTTTCGTACTGTCCGAGACTTGTATATGCCTGGGCGCAGGTCTCCGGCTTCCAGCGTGAGATCTCGGGCTGTCCTTCGCGGGGTAGCGTTCAGTATCCAGGACGTGTAGCCAGGAGGGAGATAGAGTTCCAGGCTCGGAGCTAACAGAAGTGCTGTAGGACCGAGCACAGGAGAAATCCAGGAATAAGCCACGGAACGAGGTAAGGAAGTGAACGAGTGGGGTTCCATGAATAGGAATAAGGGAAAAATAGGAATCAGAAAAGAGCCCGGGAGCGGACTCCAACAACACATGTCTAACTACTCCAAGCAGTAGTGTTGAGACGTGCAGAGCCGCGGGGCGTGGCTGTTTTCTAGGAATTCGAACATAACACGCAAGGGCTGGTGTGCAGCGTCTCAAAACTGTTGGCCATGTTGGAAGGACTACAGAGTTCATACCGCGGTGCATCATGGACCATGAAGTCCAGAATGGACGAATTTGGCGGTTCATAACACAAATCACCTCTTTTCTCTCTGAGTGGGCAGACCTATCTTCCTCCCTCCTGGCCTCAACCACTCCACTCCTCCTACTTGGTGACCTCAATATCCATCTTGATTATCCCTGTTCCTCATCTGCGCTCTTTAGCGACCTCTGTGATTCACTCTCCCTCCCTCTCTATCCTCCCCTCTGGCCCGACTCACTCTGCTGGTCACACACTTGATGTCATGATCTCCTCTGGCCTCTCCCTCTCTATTCCCTTCACCACTCATCTCACCTGGAGTGATCACTGCCTTTTCTCCTCACATCTTTCCATCTCCTCCCCTCAAGCCAAGCCTACCCCAGTTTGCCACCCACCTTCTCGGATATCCAGCCCATGAAGCGTTTTTGCTGACACCCCACCCCTCCTCCACTGCTGGTTGACTCACACCCTGACACCCTGACACCCTGACACAGCCCCGTACCTGCTTTACTCCTCTATTTCTGCTACTCTTGATGCTCTTGCCCCTGTCATGAGGATCTGTTTGAAGTCCAAAGCCAAGTGAAATTTTTGGTATGACTCTGACCTAGCTACACTCAAACGTAAATGTAGGGTGGTTGAGAGAAAATGGAGGGCTTCCTGATCATCCTCTGAAAAACTGGCCTGTCGCCTGCTCCAAAGGCAATACCAACTCTCTGTCCGCACCAAGAAGCGAGTCCCCATTCAAGCCCATGTCTCTCTAGCATCTAACAACTCTGCCAAACTCTTTAAAATCTGTAAGGAGCTGGCAAATCCTGCTGCAGTCTCCACCCATTCTCTTGCCTCACAGAATCTTTGCAATGCCCTCCCCTCTCTGCCTTTCCCTCTCCTTCCCTCAGAAGCTCACTGTCTCCCAAGCTCTAGTTCTCTCCTGCTTAGACTACTGTAACAGCCTCTTTCTAAATCTACCTGCCTCCACTCTCCGCCCTTTACAACTAATCCAGAACAGGACTGCAAGACTTGTCCTTGGCCTCAAACCCTGGGATGGTATCTCTCCAGTTCTGAAATCCCTCCATTGGCTCCCAGTGGATGCAAGGTTTACATTTAAAACCCTCTGCATTGCCCAAAAGGCTTTCTGGGGCCTGGGTCCAAAATACCTTCACTATCCCTCCGTAAATACCTCCTCTCTTGAGCCCTTCGCTCTTCTACTTCTAACTCCCTCAGGGTCAGTGGTTTTTCAAAGAAATGTGCTGGGGGTAGATTTCTGTCTTCGGCTGGGACTCGATTTGGAACAGCCTCCCTGCCACCTTGAAATTTGAGGAGAACCATCTCCGGTTCCGGAAGCACCTCAAGACCTTCCTCTTCGGTTCTGCCTTTTTCTCTCTTCTCCCCTGCTGATCTTTTTTTCTCTCACGGCACCATGCACTTGCCCACCTTCTGTCCTTCGTACCCGCTCACACGGCCACCCTCCTGCACTGTCTCCAGGTCACCACTTGCACTGGGGTCTGTATCTGTACCCATACAGTCCCCCACGCACTCTTCTTCTGCACTTATCAGATATTCCCTCTCTGACTAACCCAGCACTTGCAGTTGCTGGCTGCACTACCACCGTTTATCGCTTTCATTTATTTATTTATTTTACTGCCCAAATTGCTGCATGGTTGTCCTGCAGGATTTCTCACTCACCTGTCCAAATCCAACCAAACAGCCAAAGGTCTATCATCAGCTCCCCAGAACAAGTTGTCCCTTAGGCCCTTCTGCATTCGACGCTCAATGTGCTGCCACTCCTGCCCTCTATGTCTCCATGCATAAACATCCTACATGCATGCTTTACAATGTCTAGGCGCTATACGTGTGCTGTAACCTACCATTTCACCTTCAATCTACATTGTCCTTCTGCTCCTTCCCATTGAACAAGACTCTTGCACATGATTATCACTTCTCACACTGAAGTGCTGCCCCTCTTACCCTCTCCGTGCATAACCTCACCTCAGCATGTTTTGGGGAATAAACACTTTAAAAATAAACAAATAAATGCATAATATCTTATATTTTCCAGTCCATTTTCCAGGGCAATTTTAGTGTTATCGGATTACTTGACAAAAGGGGAAACATGCGTGCCAAAATGTTATTACAAGAAGAAACTTCCTGCAAGAAAAGTCATAATTTTTGGACCCCCCTGTGTGAAAAGAGAAACAAAATATCGAAGCTGAGTACCCCAAAAGGAAATACACCAAACACAGATTTCATAGGAACATACAAAGTACTTTATTCTCTATCGAATACAATTGCAAAACAGTGCAAAGACATATAGCTATCGGCCCTCAGTACAACAAAACGAACTCCAGCACGGTTCAGTGTGTTCAGTGAGAGACTGTACATTAGAATGCATTCGCTTTTTATACATTTTGTGAGCGCTATGGCCAATCCCTCTTCGGGTTAATATTCTACTTTATATGTTACCAAATCTAGGGTTCGTTGCAGAGTCTCAAAAAAACGCATCTAACTGGTTTGTTCTTTATTACATGTAACAATAAGCGTATGCATTAACTGTGTATTCTAAATTCCATATTGCAGGCCTTCTTAAACATTTATACGATATAGTAAAACAGATGTTCTTTGTCCAATGTGTAAATACATTATCATAATACATACTCGTCGATTGGTTTACTTGCACGAGTAATCCTTTTACACATAGGTCAACGTAGGACGAGGTCTCAGTTCATGACCTCAACAAGTAGCCTGCAGGCTGATTACACATTAGCGATGTACAGAGGTCAAG
Organism: Ambystoma mexicanum; assembly: GCF_040938575.1. NCBI lineage: Eukaryota > Metazoa > Chordata > Amphibia > Caudata > Ambystomatidae > Ambystoma > Ambystoma mexicanum. Next base: position 971,808,398 of record NC_090926.1, read on the forward strand.
ACGGCCATGTTGTATTTTGCAATGATATCGCCCACCATTTTAGCTCACAGGGTGACTTTTCCACATAAATCCTAAAATGGCGGTTTGACCTAAAATGGCGGCCTACCAGTGCTTAAAGTGGGCCGGGGCCTGCCGGGGCCGGGCCCCGGCAGTCTCCAAAAAGTGAGACTGAGCCGGGGCCCTGCCGGGGCCCCCGTCCAACCGCAACATTGGCGGAATGCATAAACGTAGAAATATGTTACATATGCTAGATTATAGCGTAGCCCGCCCCTATCTTCAGGCCAATACATTTTGCACAAGCATAAAACGCTCTTTATGTATGGTTTATGTTGATTTCACAAGCGCATTTCATAGTGTGCATAGGGGTAAAATGCAGCCTCGTTTGATAGGCTGGAAAACACCACAAACATTATTGTAGCCTTGTAGACTGAGGGAGGGAGCATTATTGTGTGATAATGACCCGCCACCAAGTGTTGGCCCAAGGCAAATCCCCGGGCCATAATTTGCGATGGGTCAATATCCCAAAAGATAACGACAGTCTATAAGGCTATTACCACATGACAGTAATAGCAATACATATTTTGACGTTTTCTTGGTAAAGTTAAAAATAGTGCATTAAGATTGGTAGGTTGAGAGGAGAGGGAAAGACATGATTGGAGTATTTTGTGTTAAGGGTGCCGAACATATGCTGATGTTTTAATTCGGGTAGACACCACTTGACAACAAGCCCATGTATTGCAATCAAAATAATTTCGTAATACTTTGAGGAAAAGAAACAATGGTATTTTCTAACTCAGACAAAAGAAAGATGTTACTGGTTTACTGTTGGTTAAGAAGTGGAATCGACACAGTAATTGATTCAAGAGTGGGATTGGATGCCTCACTCTCAGGCTTGATTGAATGGGTGCTATTGGTAGAGTATCACGTAAGACTTAGGGCCCGATTCATGGAATTATTTGCGCTGTAAATGGGGAATTTGCACTACGGCCAACTGCATGAGGAGTCCCGTTTGTCGATTCATGGAATCAAATGGGAAGCACTTTTTTTTGTTCCTTGCATGGATTTAGCGCAGCCCCTGCACATCTCTGTTAGCGGCTGAGTGCCCTGCGTGAGACACCATCCAGAGCATAGGCATGGCTTGCGCAGAGGGCTGAGAAAGGGGCGGAATGCGTAAAATGAGCAAGAACAAGGGAACATGTGGGCATTATGAGGGATGGTCCACAGGCAGTCCAACGTACGCCCACTTTTGCGTGGATCGATACGTATTCATGGATCCGACTGCACAACCTCTCAGCAGGGAAAAGGCCACGCAAAGCCCTCATACGATCCCCCACCAGAAGGCAGGCATACAGAAACTTGTGCATGGGAATTACCGTGCAGAGGTAAGATCGGGTGTCGGATTTAGGGGTGTGTGTACGCAGCTGGGGTCCCGAACTTGCTTAGAGATGCGCATACCCCATGTAGTGTGGTGCAGGAATGGTTTACAGGCGATCACATGCAGATTATATGGATTTTACCCGAGTTACAAAGAAATTTCACGGATGTTGTCGGGGTGCCGGTTACAGTTATGTTGGACTCCGCTCAGGGTCCCTGAGATGCAGGCCTGCTTGCAGGGGCACCCACACACTGAACAGTGTGTGTATTTGAACTCTGGGGATCACGCAAAGGTAGCTGTTCTGGCTGTTTTTGCTTTGCGTGGGGGCGTTCCAGTGGCACCTTGTGTATACGGTTACTTTGTGCAGGAAATTCAATGAATACACGGGGCACGCATTTTTTAATCTATGCACAGGCTCACGCAGTGTCTTTCTCGGAGTGCAGCCTTTGCAGGCTACGTGCACACTTTTCCAATAATCAGGCCCTAAAAGTTCATGTTCTATGCTGCCGGTGCTTAATGTTGATGAAAGTAAAATAAGCCCTGCGATCCTATATGATGATGCAATCATGAAGATAAGTATAATCTAGAATGTCTTGTAGGTGTCCTTTTGCCACACTTTCTGGAGTTCACCAATTTGACATCAGTCCATCTAAAACAGTGCTGTCTCATTGACGGCAAGACTACTATATATATATATGTATTGGCTCAGGCCAAATGAGCCATCTCGCATAATCTTCCTAACACGTTAACTGCGGCATTAGCTAGTCTGAACAAATTCTCCAGTTTTGCTAATAAGTTTACATATCTCATAATTGCCATCATTGTAAATCATTCAATTCCTATCTGTGTTGGCCCCTGCGTGTGGTGTGACAGCCAATGCTTAATAAGGTGACAGTGGGCCTCATTCTGAGTAGGGCAGTAAGGGATACCGGGCACCGGTAAGGAGAACGGTGCCGGCAATCCCTTACCGCCCTACTACGAGGTCCCTTAGCGTTCCCTCCTTTAACGCCTGGTCTGACCAGACGTTATGGTTGGGACCCGTCAAGGGACTTCAGAGCTAATTTGCGGTACCGTTATTAGTGCCTTCTCCATTCCCATTGAGCCCTTTGGGGGCTGAACTGGGAATGGGGAATGGCTTTTTCAATGAGGACCTACCGGTCCCGCAAAGGTCGGACTACACCGGTAAGTCCCCATTGAACCATACCGGTGCCGGTACCATTATTGGAGGCAGTCATGGCGCAAATAGCGCCATGACTACCTCCAATCTCGGAATGAGGCCCAGTGAAAGGAATCAATAGCATAAGAAATCGGGCCTCATTCCGAGTATGGCAGTAGGGGGTTAACGGCAGCGGTAAGGATGCCAGTGCCGTTAACCCCCTACCACCACATTCCGAGGTCCCTTAGCGGGTCCCACAAGGAACGGCTGGTCTGACCAGCTGTTCTTAGTGGGACCCGTTAAGGGACCTTGGAGCTAATAACGAGCCTGAAATTTGCTGGCCCGTTATTAGCTCCTTCCCCATTGACATTGAGCCCTATGGAGGCTCAAATGGGAATGGAGAATGGTGTTCTGAATGGCGACATATCGGGTCCTCCAAGGTTGGAATGACCCGGTAAGTTCCCATTCAGAGACACCGGACCCGGGTTTGGAGGCAGCCATGGTGCTAATAGCACCATGGCTGCCTCCAAACTCGTAATGACCCCCATCGTTTTATTCGCCCACCTTTCTACAGTTTGTTTTGGCAAAATCACCTATTTGTGAACAGGGCCGATGAAGGAAGGGGAGGAGTGTCATTAAAAATAATAGCCCAGGGTAAAAGTTGCAAGGCCCAAATAACAGAAAAGAAAACTAGTTCCAGAGAGATTTTGTGCCATGTTTTCGATTTCCTAGCAGACTCCCTGACCGGAAGCAGAGTACAGAATAAATCCCCACCTCTGCTCACATGTACAGCAGGCATCCAGCATCTGTTTGAAAATAATATTGACATCATTGATATTTTCAAAGTGGCAGGGACAAAATGCAGTATTTTGCTTTTGTAGAACATTTCACAGTCGGCCTCAAAATTCATCGCAAAGTAGGTCGATTTCTTTCAAGATCATTTTACGAAAAGGGAGACAAACAGAGTCACTTTAAAGTACAAATTGCCTTGCTTATTCCTAAAGCATATCCGACTTTAGAAACACAACTGCACACAGAATTGGGGGGTGTTCTAAGCCAAAGAGGTTTTAAAAGACAGTGTCAAACCATGTCAAAATGTTATGCACTTTGAGCCTGAGGGAAAAAGACAGGTCTGGGACTTTAGCGGGACTTTAGAGGGTGCTACTAAATGACCTTTGGCAAAATTAAGACGAACATAGTTCACTTTTGGACTTACTCATTTGTTCAGTATATATGATTGTACGTACTTTTGTTAAAGAGAATGAGCTATTGCCTGGAGAAATGAGCAAAAGTGAGCTATTTTATGCACTTTCACATTGGGTGAATTTTCAAGTGGATTATAATTAAAATACAAACGAATATTTCTAAAGAAAGAAAATGCAAATGTGTGAATTTGAACAGAACCTTTGGTTGGTTACATTTCTAAAATCAGTCAACCAAAAAATGCTGAAAGAAGCTCATTAGTTTCACCCATATTAATTTCATTATTTTGCGTCAATTGTATGGTCGCTGTAAGTATCAACTATCGCATATGTTTTAGATAGTGTATGGTCTCAATGTTGTAATTGTATGAAATCGATTGCTATTTAAAGCTGCCCTCATTATATATTAATGTTGATGGTTCTTTAAATTAAGTCCATTGTACATATTTGTCAGGCTCTTTCATTTTAGTGTGGAGGTGGAGCCAAGTACCCCCATACAAAGCTCCTCCCCCATGCTGCCTATATTTTGGGAGCCAGAGTGTGAGAGACGTGCATTACCAGCAAGAATACCTACACCAAAGAGAATCCTGGAAGTAAGATTCCCATTGAGAAAGCCATGCATGCATACATGACAATATGATGGCCATTTGAATGAAATCCCGGAGGAAGTGTGAAAACTGAGCGAAAGGGAAGACTGTTGATGTAATTAAAAGCACAGCTGAAGAACCCAGAGAAAATGCAGAGACAAGAGAACATACATATTCTATAAGCAGCTCTAAAGTGGAGGTGTTAAAGATGAGCAACATTTCAGGCTGGAGATGAAGATGCTCATGCTACAGAAATAATGAAGAAGATATGAAGTAATTTGATAAATGTATAGAGACAGTAATGCAAGTAGACAAAGGATTCTTAAAGGCTAGCTATGTAGTGAATAGATTGTGGTGATGCGCCAACGTATATATACATAGGAAATTTAAGGACTATGGATGATTCCACAATGCACTTTAGCAGAGCTGGATCCCATGAGCAGAAAGACTGTTCAGTGTGTCGCAGTTATAAATCGGGAAAACTTAACCAGGGAGGTAAATCAAAGAAAGGCTTGGTTGGATCAACACCAAGAAGTCAAGGCCACCGTGGGCCTGGATATGTGTACAAACAATTACAGAACATTTGAAAAGAATAAACCTTCTGTCTTAAGTTGAGTGAGGGGCGAGAACGTTGAAGACATCAGAGGTTCATCAAATAATAGTATTTTAAATGCAGTAAGACTCGAAACATGGTCTACAGTCATGTGGTCAGATGAAAATAGATACTATGATGAGCTGTATTGAAAACAGAAGATATTGCTGCCTCGTCTTAAAGGGCTGGGTCGGACTCCCCAGTTCATTGTGTTTAATGTTTTTCATATTGTCTGTGATTTTATCTTTTAATCATGTGAAGATGATTTGTTACTTCATGGAAATGTGTAATTTTCAGAAAAAAAGATGTATTGATTGATTGTCTGAGTGATTTCACCTGTATTAACATGTGCTTGCGGAACAACTATCAGGAGCATTTATGTTCTTATTTTAACAGTCTGCTGATAGGCACTTTATATAGTTCACTTGACGAGATAACATATCACTCAGTAGTTAATATTAGGTGCTAATGTCACCCAAATCAAAAATAATCAATAGTTTATGTTCCCACAATCTATGTACAAACTCCACCATAATTGCCCCAATTAGAATAAATAATTATTCTTGGGCCATAGCATATTTCTCATTAATGCCCAAAAGTAATGGCTAAAGTGCCTCAGGATAGTGATCATAGTCAACGCTTCTGTATAACACTCACTGGCGACTAAGAACGATGCAGAGCAGTGTCTCATAATTATCAGTGGTTTTATATCATTATTGACTCAGTATTGGCTATGGCCCAGTATTATCAGTGTCTTGGTATCATAAGTGAGTATCATCAGTGGATCCTTATCTATCTATCTGTGTACTTGTATTGCGCCACTAACCCTAAGGGCGCTCATCAATGGCTTAGTGTAGTCAGTGGCCTTGTATCATTTGTGGTGTATCATCAGTGGCTTAGAGTTTGTGTATCAGCATCGTCAGGGTCTCAAATATCATCAATGGATTCATGCCACATTATCACGACAAGCTCAGTTCTATTTTTAGATGCATTTTATCTGCATTTCATGGTTAGCGACAGGAGAGCATACATTGGTAAATGGTGTATTTTAAGAAGAACCGAGTACCTCATCTCTGCTCCAACAAGGATACATACAATCCCACCATAAGTACTTTGGGTCTGATTCACAGAGAGGTTTCCTATGGGATTGCACCATTATAAAACGCTTCTGTGAGAAAGGTCCTTTGCTCATCAGTTCCAGTGCCTATTGTTCAACTGTTAGACTTAGCAGCTAGCATTTAGAATATGAAAGAAAAACCACCACCCTGAGCAACACTACCCTGAGACCTACCACATCACCAGATTTCGCACGTTTCCAGGCTCCTCCCTTGGTGTTGTACACCCTCCGTTGCAAGTCAGGGATTGTGGGAACCCCCACCCCATTTCCTTAAAATATCCCTCTTGGCCACTAACATGATTGGGATACAGACATTTTGGCATACCTTATGGCATCTGCAATCCCCAGACATCCATGAGACTCGCTTTAGGGTTGGGTTCAATTGGATTGACGATTATTGAGCCTGTTATACTGATCCCTTTGCCCGAGAGGCTTATATCGAGAGTCACAATCACAATGAATACAGAAAGGTGGCAACCTCGCTTTTGCTGCAGAGGCAGTGGGAATGGAAATCCCTGGCTACCTTTTCTTTCATTGCCTTGAAATAATAGATATGATGAAGTTTTTTAAACTGGATAAGTCACAGCCTCTTCAAAATCCCCCGCTCTTCGGAGTCTGCTAATGAAGTCCTCTTGCTATTAATGGACCACGTCTACCAATCACCTGGACTTTACTTTATCCAAATCTTGATTGCAAAGCTCAGCGTTATTTTATGAATGGTGGATACTGGTTTAACAGAACTCCAGTCTGCCGCCTTACTCGCTTCCATGGGGGGGGGGGGGTGGCATTCGGCAGATCATAATTCCCTTGCAATCCTAGATGTATGTATTGCCTTGCGCTTCAGTATTATTCATGGCGTAGTATACAGGCCCTGTATCCTCAAGGGTCTTCAATGTCCAAGCCCGATGAAAAATAAAAAAATAAAGGACACGGAAGAATTATTTTTGTTAAGTGCATTCTTCACCAAGGCCTCTCAAACCCAGAGGCCTGGAGAGTCATGATAGAGTTAATGTGGCATTCACTGAGAAGTCCTTCTGATCTGCTGGTTTACTAATGCCAGGCCCCAGTGTTTTTGGTGGCCAGATTCAATACCATTAAACATCAGTGGCCTGAACGTTATCTTTAAAGAGGTTTGAATCATTGGCTCACATTATGTTTGTCTGTAGAGTTCATGGTATCTGAGGAAACTTGTTGATTCAGTGTCTCATCGACCATAAATGAAAAAGGTGCCTTAGGATTTTTATTGAGAGGTAATACTGGAGCCTGTTAGTCTTTGGTTAAATACAGAGATGAATACACTGGTGTAGGCAGTAAACAAATGTATTCTCCATACTCACCATGAGACATGCAACAAGAATATCTGCTGCTTCATTGTCCTGCCGATAAGTCTGCATATGCCTGATAACTGCTATGTAAATCTGCAAAGAGATTATCCACGATGAATTGTCAAAATCCATGCAATGCTATTTCACCTGCAAGGCCAATCTTGAAATCTGCCTCTTTGCCTTGAGAGGCCTGAATTCCCATGTCTGCCTTCTGGGTCAAGTTGTGTCCTACTGTTTCAGACAATCTGCTGCTTTATCACTTTCACCTGTACCCTCCACGGACAATAGCCCACTGCACAAAAGCCCCCTCCGCTCATGTGGCCAGTGTTTGCAGCATGACCACAGCTCTCGGTACAGTTCTCTGCAAGCAACTCCCATCACTTGATGCTTTCTTCAACCTCCTATGCCAAGTACATGTTTTGCCTTGCCATAGCCCCTCAACACCACGTATAATGTTACACCACTATGCCAGTATAAGACTGCAAGGTGAATTATTCTGATAATATCCTGGCTGACCTAGTTGTTGGCATTGTATGCAAAGAAGACAATTCTTTGGGGCCCTTATGGCAGGGCCATCTTGAGTAATTTTAGGTACGGGAACACAGATGCCTTTGCTGCACTCCCTGAACCTAAGAAATGTAGGGATAAAGAATCCCTGGTTGTGCCCTCTCCCCCCACCCAATGCGATCACAACCCATGGCTTAGTATGCTACCCAGCAGCAATCACAATATGCATGGGTACTTCCAGTCCATTTACCCTCTTCAGACTTGCCGGAATCAGAAAGATAAACAAGTCGTTTTCAAGGGCAACATTATCAGTCGGCGAGGGTACTTGTTTACTAGTAGAGGTACAGGACACATTTTAAAAGTAGCAGCCACAAGCACAGTGTATCTTCAATGCAGGACACTGATTAGTAGCCATATGAAAAAGGTATACATACCCAGCATAGAACGAGGACTCCTGTTATCACTCTCAAAGAATATAAATGTGCTCAAGTCCAGAGACACATTGGAAGCAATAAAAAAGATACACATACAATTGCATAGAATAGATATTGGATATAAATAGGAATCTACCAGAAAGGTGCATGTATGCTAACACAGAATACAATTAGAAGAGAGCTACGGTTTTCAAGCTGTATTAATATTAGTCAGTGAAGAAACACATGTATTTGTGGTGTTTAATATACCAAGCCCACTGTTATTATACGTGAAGCAACATGGCAATATAATGTGTTAAACCATGCGTAAGACGTCTTTGAAGAGCTTAACCTGAGAAGTAAATCACCCTTAGTGGCTGACAGTTTTGAAATTTCTAGAGATTGTCAATGTTGACAGGTTCGGCAACACAAGACTAAATGAGCTGCCAAGGATTACCCACATTGGTTATGAGCTGAAGCTGGGATTTGAGCCAATCTGCACTCAACCCATTGTTTTCCACTCATGATATGATATGATATGATATGGCATTTATAACGCGCCTATACACAAGTGTTTCAAGGCGCAACGCTGCAAGGGAGGGGGAACAGAGGGAAAAACAACAACATCGATCCTACTAGGCCATGTGTCATTCAGATTTCGCAAGTGCAGGGGAATGGGAAATAGGAAAAGTGCAGAGTGAAGGGGGGTGAGGAAAGTGCAGTACATGGGGTAATAGAATAAATAACAATAAGAGAAGTAGGGCCAGCTTGTGGCAAGTTCAAAGGGTAAGTGCAAACAACAGGTGTCAAGTGCAGGTGGGGGACTGTAGGGGTACAGAAAACAGTCCCCAAGTGGGGGTGATGCCAGGGAGGCAGTGCAGGAGTGTAACTGGCAGGGGAGGGGACCTGGACCCGAGAACAGAGGGTGACCAGGTGACCAGTACAGTTTCAGCCAGGAGTTCAGCAGGGGAGAGGAGGAGAGAAAGCAGAAGCAAAGAGGAAGGTTTTTAGGTGCTTCCGGAACCAGAGATGGTTCTCCTCAAGTTTCAGGGAGGCAGGGAGTCTGTTCCAGAGGGAGGCCCCAGCTGAAGAAAGAGATCTGCCACCAACATGTTGCTTGGGGAAGCAACTGACCCTGAGGGAGTTGGAGGCGGATGAGCGAAGAGCTCCAGAAGGAAGATATTTAGGAAGAGAGAGTTGGAGGTATTGAGGCCCCTGGTCCCAGAAGGCCTGTGGACAATGCAGAGGGTTTTGAACTTAATCCTCGCAGCCACTAGGCGCCAATGCAGAGATTTCAGTCCTGGAGAGCTACGATCCCTGGGCTTGAGGCCAAGGACAAGTCTTGCAGTCCTGTTCTGGATGAGTTGCAGAGGGTGGAGAGTAGAAACAGGCAGATTTAGAAAGAGGCTGTTGCAGTAGTCCAGCCTAGAGAGAACCAGAGCTCTGGAGACAGTGAGCTTCTGGGGGAAGGTGAGGAAAAGAAGAATGAGGAGGTGCAGCTGGAAGGGTGACTTATTAGAGATGTTAGCGATGTCAGGAGAGAAGGAGAGTGTGGAGTCGAAGATTACCCCAAGGTTTTTTGCCTCGCAGGTGGGAGCAGGAAGAGGGCCAAGAGAGGCCGGCCAGAGAGTGACAGGAAAGGAGGGAGCGAGTGTGCAGATGAAGAGAATCTCAGTCTTGCTGGCATTAAGGCAGATATCATTGGCAGCACACCAATCCTTGATATCAGACAAACGGTCAGAGATGGGAGACGGAGAAGAGGTGACCGAAGGTAGCTTGAAAATGAGCTGAGTGTCATCCGCATGGCACAGAGGGGCAATGCAGTGGGCAAGAAGTGCCAAGTATTGGTTGAAAAGCCAAGGAGAGATGTTAGACCTCTGGGGGACACCACAGGTAGAGATAGTGATAGAGGAGAGGAACAATTATTGGTAAATGTTTGACTTGGAGGAACTAAAATATGACCATGTTTTGCAGAACTGTCTTGGAAACAACACACATCACATAATAACACATTTTGACATTATTTCAAAATACAACTTTGTATAAGCATATTATGTGAAAGGAAAATGATTCTGTCATCACTTCAGAGTTATAATTCATATGAACTTAAAAGATTTCATATGGTTATTTTTATAGTATTTTAAAGATTTAAATTCATCCAATACACGGACTTGTGGACTGCTATGTATAGTACCTTTGAAACTGCATAAGAAGAAACAATTTCTTATAACAAATGCACACACCTGAACATAATCTAAACAGAGGCCTGTGCCATTTGGTTGGCTCTCTTCTGCTTAGCACACCTTTACTGAAATGAACTGCATACAAAGAAAGATTAGGCAATAGTCTTGCCACCAGTATATGAGAAGGCACACCTTCTCATGGAAGGCAGCAGAGTCCTATATAGTGAGATAAGGTGATTTGTACAGGATCACCGCTTTGTCTGTTGGCAAAACCAGGATGCAAGCATCAACACCTTGGTACCACAGTCTTGAATTGAACTGTCTAATCATCTCTCCCAAACAAAACTTTGTGCTCTTTATCAGAGGTGGCTGCAAGTTATTACAACCCTCGTTTGGAGGAGCCAAGCTTTATATTTGGATTGTGATGATGATGTGTTACGTTGTATAGCTAGCGCTATCTGATGCAGATGCATTGCTTAGTAGCTTAGCAGGTGTTACTATCACAATATTGAGATGCAAGTTTATCCATTTTAGATATAGCAAGGCTGAGTCTGCCTTGCTTGAATTTGGTACTGTGATCTGTCATATAAGCACACTACTGTAGAGTGCTTACCACACTGAGCTATCTTCTGAAAAATCATGGCACGCAAATGTATCAATATGCTTTTCAACTTTCAGGATTGCACGTGATCAATCTATTCCCAACGGAATTGTGAGAATGCTGCTGGACTAATGAACATTAGAACCATGGAAGATTCTCCAAAATAAGTGCAAATGAAAAAAGCAAAAATGAAGCGCAGGTCACCTTATTCTCAAAGGTGACCTGCACATTTCGCAGTGGCTGAACAGTAGCACAAAGATGTGCTGCCCAGCCTCCTTTTGCTGAGACTAATGTATTACAGTCGCTCTAAACCCACGTGGGTGCTTGGCACGTATTTCAAATGGACAGGCCCATAAAAGGCCTGCCAATGTGAAATGTGGTCAAAAGCTAAAATGCATTTCTATACTTGTTTGAAGGATAGAAATTCAAGTGGGAGAGCAGTGAGTAACACCACTGCACTCCCACTTAACATAAAATACATGAAAGTTTTAGAAATTGGTCCTTCCCCTGGGACTAGTCCGGACAATCACTCTGGAAGGTCTTTCATTTTTAAACATTTCTATAGGCATGCTGTTTGTGAACTCTGGAAGTGTGTTGAAATGCGCACAAATAAACCTTTATTTGCGAAAATGATCAAAGGGAGTGCAAAAGGACATCTAAATGTGCACATCTACGATCTGCACATTCAGGGGCGCATTTGGATTTTGGTGCACATTTCTTTGGCACAAGTGATGAGATGCGCTAGTGCATTTTATAATTTGCACCAAAAAAAGTTTCAGGATCTGGTACACTGTGTGCTCTACACTGAATACAGAAAGCTTAACATGATTAATTGCTCAGAACAGGATGTACTTGGGGACAACATCCAAGCTGCAGGCATTCTGCTTATCACTATGTAAATGGGCAATGTGCTATGAGGAGTAGCAGTTTGTATATATACATATATATATACAAATAAAATGACTGGAAACCAATCGAAGGCGCAATGGCACTCCGGCAGTACTTTTGATGAAAGTCTGGAAGCCACAAACAAATCCTTCACGCATAGATATCACCCGATGCGGGCAGTTATGGTTGCTTAGCCTACCATAACTGGCGAATTTCAGGGGGTTTTCGGTTTTACTTTGAACCATAATGGCACATTTGAAAAGTTTTGTTAGCAAAGTGCACAGGTTTTTGGTAGGGCAACTTAACCATAACGTTCCCTTAACAAAGATATTTCGAGTGAATTTTACAGGTTTTTAGTACATCATTTCATGTATAGCGACTTGTGAATAAAAAAAATGTGTACTGAATGTTACTGCTGTAATGAAGAACAAGAAACAGGGCTGCTGCCTTGCAAGTAAGAAACGCACAAAATGTGTCACTGAACATCTACTGACCCATATTACCGTTGGTTGGCTGTTTGTTCATTGACGTTCACAAATTGCCTTATTATCTGGCGTTTCAAAAAGCAAAGCCACCCGTACACAAAGTAAACATTGCGTTAATAGAGCCCTTTCACAGTGCAAATAAATGTATTTTTAAAAAATTACATACACCCCAAGTACTGCATATTTGTCAATAAAATATATGACACAATAATAATTTGTAACGCAGTAACAAGTGCTACTAAAAAGGAGGATTACTTGTTAGAATCCGGGGCCACTTTGTGGGGTCAGATTACAAAACAAAATCCTTTTTCAAGATGGCCACCATAGAAATAGAAGGTGGTTATTTCATACATTTGTGGACCAAATGAAGAAGAACGCAGTCACATTTGTCTCTGCGCAATATGAGAAAATATTACTTGGGAATTTGGAAACATGTCCATGACCTTCCCAAGTCCTTCTTTCATCGCAAATTGCAAAGAAATTCCTGACACATGTCCTAAACTGTTCCCTCCACAATGAATTATAACTATATCTGGATGAAGCTCTGTCTCCAAACTAGCACAGAGAGGTACCAAGTCCAACCACTTAATTTCACGCACTCCATGCCAGTGCACTTCCTCATGAGGGAATCCAAGATCTGCAGGTACTGCACAGCGTTCTGCATGCACTTCCAACCAATGTATCCATGAGTCTCCCAAAATCCACATAATCTGTTTTCTGAAACACCCAGCCATAGCTAACTGTTCTTCTCTCAGGAAAAAAGACTTTCTGACAAACTCTCTCCTTACACAACACACCCACTAAACTTTACTAACCAATCCCTTGCTCTGCTCATTCTTATTTGCAGCCTCTCCACCCCAAAATCCCTGAATGTAATACGAGGTGTCCGTGGACAACCGCCATGTCCGCAGACATATCGTAACTGGGATAGCCCTTCTACTATTTCCACTTCACTCTCTGTGCCATTCCCTCATTGGATACAGCTAACCAGTCACACAACCATCCACCAATCACATCCAAGACCTCTACATCTAACTCCATCATCAGAGTTCAGTACCTCAAATGAACTGTTGATCACTCTGAGTACAAGTCTTATATCGTTGGAAAGCACCTACTACAAAAACTACTCTTCAAGTCTCCAAAATGTCTACTTGCAGCTGCATGCATATCCACATGCATGGATACAAACTACAGGTATGCATATTTTCTGCACAGTACATGTACAACTCCTATAAATGCATATAAACAGAGTAACATCCACTTAACCTGTATAGCCTATAAAATGAACTTACTGTCATTTTTTCCATCTGCTGTAACAACTGTCACTTCCAAACCTGTCTGCTATCTAATTCTTTTTTTACACACACACATATCTACCAGATTATAATATTAGACAATGGAAGAAATAACAATATAATTGTGGAAAAAACACTTAGTAGTGTATCATAGAATTACACACAGCCAGTAAAAGGGCATTCATCTTCACACACTCACACACATAGACACTATCATTGAAAAGCTCCAGCTGCAATAACACCACTACCTGTAAATCACATACTTCTGCTTTATTACCCACACCTTCATAAATGCATATATTCAATGCTTTTCTATACAGTAGCTGCCATTTACCTTATAAAAATTGCAAAATAAATATATCATTATTTCTTCGTTTTTCCTAACATTCTATAGCACAGCTTTAAAAAACCAAGTGAATGTCATAGACTTAATATTCTATTAATTTGGAAAGCATGTTGAACTAACACAAAGTAAATAAAATATAAAGGCTGCACATAGTCAAATGAAACTGCATGCATACACTTTGTTCAGAAATCAAACAAGAATACTACTACAAAGACATAAAAATGAACCTCTCATTTAACATCAGTGCAATAAACACACACACTTACTAACTTCTTTCTTTTACAATTTCAGTGAAGTCCACTCTCCTCGAAAACAGCAACATCTGAACTACAAACACCAACTCCAAAGAAACCTGCTCATTCCACAAAAAAAGAGTAAGTACAAAACTACCTTAGTTTATCTGCCTAGTCTTTAAATCTCTCCACCATCTTGCTCCCCCTTATCTCTCCTCTCTCCTCTCTTTCTACACTCCCTCCAACTCCCTTCGCTCTGTTGAGCACTTTCTTCTCACTGTTCCTCTTTCCCCTTGTGCCACATCCCGTTTCCGCCCCTTCCATCCCCTAGCCCTCCCTGCACTGGAACTCCTTACCTCTCTCACTCCGCTCTATATCTACCTTTCCTCATTCCGCACTTTACTCAAATCTCTCCTTCTCCATTCCCCACCATGAAACTCCTCACCCCTTCTTGCACTCTCCCCCTTGCCTTATCTCCTTAATCATCTCCCTCCTCTCCCTCCTCCCCCCCATTCACACCCTTCACCCCATCCGTTTCCCTCCTGCTCCTCTTCCCCACCCCTCCCTCTCTCCCTCACTTCTACTGCACTACTCTCCTTCTCCCCTTCAGTTTAATTCCTCTACTTACTGTTTTGTTGGTCTAATTCTCAATTGTAAATTGCTTATACTGTTACTGTTATAATGTTAATTGTTATATGTATCCTGTTGTTGTTAAAATGTGCAGCACTTTGGTGTAAAGCACTATATAAACTAAATAAATACAAATATTCTTACTGTTACTCAAACACACTGTGCGGGTGATTCATGTAATTTGTGCACCAAAAAAACAAAGATTTGTGCACCATTCTGCCCACAAATCACCATTTATTAAACAGGGATTAGCACACAGAATGGCACACAGATCCCAGTTTTTTGGAGCACAAATAACATAAATCAGCCCCTAGAATGTTAGTATTGCAAAACAGAGAATTGTTTTAATTGTATACCATTTGATTTACTATTAGTGCTTATCCTGACCAATAGCTCACTTTCTACTGTCATCTGAACCGCAGTATATTAACACATCAATAGAAGAATAGCCTTCCCAACTAATTGTAGATGCCCAATGGACAATCACACACCACCAGATACATCTTTACCATCATACTCAGACACTAATGCATACAGCACACATACATTGCACAACATCCCAACCCATACTTTCTTTTTTTTGTTTCAACAGACCCCACAGAATGTCTACCAGAAAGCAAGTCCGTAGAAAGCAACGCAGATATAGAGCAAATGAAAATAAAAATGTCCAATATAAGCATCCATCTCTAGCAGAGTTTGTACAAAAAGTTCAAACAAAACAGCTAATACAGTCATTTAGCAAAACAAAAAAATCTTCCAGTACAGAAACATTACCTCCTCTATCACAATGTAAAAGAAAACAGAAAATGATTAACAAGAATGCAGCTACCACTACTGCTAAAACTGCTCCTATAAATCTGCATATAGTAGGAAGTAACCATACCAAAAAAAGTATGTTAGCAAAAATGTTCTGCCACAGAGTCCTTCAGAATCTTATAAAAACAGGAGTCAAATCATGCACAACCCTTAAAAACAACTGTAGAAAATGAATCTTAGAAGCCTTGATAGACAGTGCAATCCTTCTCAAAAGAAAACTTATTTTAGTGTTAAACAGAATGAAACCACTAACAAAACTAAGTACTAAATTACAAAAAAGACTTCTCAATAAACAGAATGTCACAAAATAAGTTCTTAAATATCTGTGGAGGTGCATGGAGTCACACCACAAGCACAGAACCATATTTTAATGAAGAAGCATACAAACAAAATCAAACAAACACAATTGCTATAGCAGCAGTGGACGAGGTTATGAAAAACTTAATAATACCATAATGCAACAAGAAATACTGCTTACAAAAATATCCCCAGAAAACTCAGTATCTTTCTCCATTCGACTGAACCAGAACTCCAGTATACAAATGGCCATGCACGTCAATGTGTAACATTGCCAAAAAATCTTTCAAATTACGCCACTTCCTCAATCAATATGTGAAAGGCAAAGACAACATCAAAATAAAACTGCTGCAAAATATGGATACCCGTCCAGTGCCCAAATACACAGGACTGCAAGGACATTCATTGGCCTGCATTTCAGGACCTTTTCGCAAAAGCACCTTCCATCATATCAAAATGATATCAACACATCATTCAACTATAAGAAATCTAGTCTATAAACTGTACTATGCTAAAAGTCCTGCTTTAGCACTAGCCAATTTAAATAACAATCTTCTACGTGGTACAGCCAAAGACCTACTCGAAGAAATCGACCATATCCAGAGAAAATATTTTGGAAGTGAAAGCCACTTACAAAATGCAATAGCTTTACAACTGACTAGCAACATTTCTGGAAACCTTCTACTATACACATACAAAAAAGAAATACTCAAATTCAAAAGTACATCCGCTGAAGTACCAAACCATGTGCGTGTCTGTTGCTGCAGAACTTTTTAAAAAAGCAACACAAAAACTATAGAGGTAACATATAAAATAGAAGACAATGAAGATTCCAAATGGTTTGAATTAGCTCTCTACCTTATAGCAGAAAACAAATATACGAAATAACTGACCCCTTAATACTTTGCAGTTACTGCAATACAAAACTTGACAACAACCAAACTCCTTCACGTGCTATCACAAATAATTTTGAATTATTCATACTACAAAAAACCCCTGAAACAACTCAATTTATATGAGAGCATCATATTTCAAACAGTGCACCCATTTCAAGCAATAATATGCCTTCAACCAAAAACAGCAAAATTACCTCCCTCTGAATTGGTGAAAGGCATTTGTGACAAAGTAGTGTATTTACCATTAGATCTAAAAGAGAATGTGCACACTCTGGGAGTGCACCATCCTCTAGAGCAATCTTTAATTGTCTTAGTAAATGGTGTACCTACAAAAGACAAAAACAAATAGACTTACATAAAGTTAGACAAGTCTTGCAATATCTAAAAGACAATAATGAATACTACAAAGAAAGAAATGTTGAAGAAAGCTTAAGGGAAACAACTGAAATAATTCAAGAGTCACCAGAAACGGGTCAATTTGAACTTCTAGATCCTGCTAATGTATCCAATATTTGAGACCATTAAACAATTCATCATTACACTCTAATGACACCATAGAAGAGGCACTAGAAACGTACCAAATGCGACAAATGAAAGGATCACCAATCAGCATATGGGAAAAAAGTCTAGAAGCACGTGCTTTTCCTCTGCTCTTTCCTACTGTCAAAGGAGGAAGGTACGATGATAGACCTATTAAAATAAAAGCATCAGAATACCGCTTTTTACGGATGTGTTCTGAAGATCCCAGATTTAGACAAAATGTGGAATACCTACTCTTTGAAAGTGAACTAGCAACTCTATGTTACGGAGTTGCATACACATTAAAATCAAGAACCCACTTTCAAAATATGTCAGCTATGCAATTACTACAAAAAGTGCAAGAAAAAGATGAGGTTTTGCAATCAAGCATTACAAATCTATTAACAAACAGGCATAGTACTAAAGAGTACTGGTTCCGATGTCATGGAGATGTACGTTGTATGATAAGAAACCTTGGCCCACCCACTTGGTTTGTTACATTAAGTTGTGCAGAATATGGGAAGATTTACATGATTTCCTATGCATATCAAACAAAAACAAAACAAACATAGATATACTAACACCTGGAGAACTTTGCTCTCTAGATCCTGTTAATGTTTCAAGATATTTCCATCATCGCTTCATTGCAATGCAACACTTTATTTGTAATACATCACACTTGTGGGGTTTTGTTTTGTACCAACTGGAAACCTTTCCATGCGCCTGGTTAATATTAGAATTCCAAATGGTGTCGCAGTTAGTGTGGGGCAGAAAGGGGCTTCTGACCCCACCCTTTGAGAGAACAGTTAAAGAAAAGGTGCTCCACACTTCAGAAACTGCGCCACAGTACTTGTTTGAAGACCAAAATGTATTGGTTAGGGTGCCCTTTTGGATAACACGTGTTTCGACACACTAGTGTCTTTTTCAAATCAGGGCTAGTCGCAAAAATTCCAAATCAAGATTTTCCAGTTAGATAGAACAGTAAGTCATGGGATAAATCCCCCTCCGACTATGGACACAATCTCCTACCGTCTGTGTCAGACGGTAGGGAGATTTATCCCATGACTTACTGTTCTATCTAACTGGAAAATCTTGATTTGGAATTTTTGCGACTAGCCCTGATTTGAAAAAGACACTAGTGTGTCGAAACGTGTTATCCAAAAGGGCACCATAACCAATAAATGTTGGTCTTCAAACAAGTACTGTGGCGCAGTTTCTGAAGTGTGGAGCACATTTTCATTAACTTTAGTTGTAATACAACTGTTCCTCTTTTCGGAGAAGTGCAACACTTCTTTTGGAGAAAAGAATACCAAGCCAGGGGAGCACCACATATCCACATGCATTTATGGATTAAAGATGCTCCTAAATTTGGTCAAGACACTGATGCCACTGTGTTACAGTTTATCGAAAAATATGTCACTTGTGAAATTCCTTCAGAAGCAACAAATAGTGATCTTCATGCACAAATTGTACAATTTCAAAGACACAAATGTGGCAAATATTGTCGTAGAAAATACAAAGGGAAATACTACACCAAATGCCTCTTTGGTTTCCCTAGACCGGTTACAGAAACAGGTGAAGTGAATAACTTCATGTCTTCAGTTATACATCAGTTATATCAATGATTACAATGCAATCATTGCCCTATTATGGAATGCAAACATAGATGTGCAGTACATTGCAGACAATTCCACTGCAGTTGCACGATATGTTACAGCCTACTTAACCAAAGCAGAAAAAACAGAGCTGCAAGACCTCTGGAAAAACCTGTCATCAGACAAAACACTGTCCCAGAAATTGTACAGCTTGGGCATAAAAATGCTTTCCCATAGAGAATGTGGCTGCTATGAAGCTGCAGATTGTTTAACCGGTACTGCTTTGTATGGAAAATCTGAAAATATAGTGGCTAAGTCTTGGTCCTGCTAAATCTAGAAAATTAGTTCTCAAATCATACGATGACATAGAAACAATAGCCAAAAATGATCCCAACAGCGAAGGCATTTTGAAAAACAAGTTACTAGACACATACTACCCAAACAGAAGAACCACTTTGGAAACCATGTGCCTATACCACATAGCCCAAAACTTCACATACAAAAATAATATAAAACCCGATGAAAAAAAGGTAGATACAGAGTGACAAATTGTGAAGGCAGCTTAGTAAAACTTACCAAACCAAGTTTAATAAATCATATCAAATTGTCATTAAAAACTCCTCAACATAAAGAACTATATTACATGTCCCTGCTACAACTCTTTAAACCATGGAGAAAAGAAGAAGAAGCAAGATTAGATAACTATGACCCCTATGAAGATGCTTTCAAAACAAATGAAAGCACTATAAACGATGTAAACTTTACACATTACAAAACAATGTTGCACAATGAACAGCAACACGAAGAAGAACTCAAGGCCCAACTAGATAAGGACACTTCGACAGTAGTCAACCTTCTGTAACAGGAAGCCAAGAACCACTGGGACAGCCACTAATAGCAAATGAGGCAGAATTAGCTATGACAGAAGTAGAAAACACCATGTGTCAGTATGAAGAAACAGAAGACTTAACAGTATTACAATCAAAACTAAACAATGAGCAGTATAGGATGTTTCAAGAAGTAACAAAAGACATTGCACATGGTGTATAACATGAAAATAAAGAATGTACCTGCCAAAATTACAAACCTATACTACTATACGTCAGTGGTGAAGCTGGTTCAGGCAAAACATTTGTAATCAAAATCATCAGCAAGTTCCTTCAACAATTGACAAACAACAAACTGTCAGCTGTTGTAACTGCCCCCACAGGATTAGCTGCCTACAACATAGGCGGTGTCACTTTACACTGATTACTACTCCTGCCAGTAGAACACCAAAACAAATAAGAATATTACAAACTTTCTACATAAGCTGTAATGGAACTATGCAGAGTGTTAAAACAAATGAAAATGCTACTAATAGATGAAGTGAGCAGGGTCTCCCACCTAATGTTGTCTTTGATTCACCTCAGATTACAAGAAGTACTTAAAACAAACTACAAAGAGCTCTTTGGAGGAAAACACATTATTGTTTTCGGAGATCTTCTTCAATTGACACCAGTGAAAGGTGAATTCATTTTTAAAACCTTAGGACACAAACTCTGCCATAAAACTGTTGGCAGCATAGGAAATGTCAACCTTTGGCAACATTTCCAATACAAAGAATTAACAGAAAACATGCGACAGTCTTCAGACCTCACCTACGCCAAGATTTTAAAAAGTATTAGAGTTGGTGTACTATCTCATGAAGCACAAGCAATATTAAAAATCCGGCACATCTATGCACTTCATGGCCATAACTCATGTGCTACTGATTTCAGGGAACAATTAGCACACAAAAATGGCAATTGTATGTCCTTGATGCCAACTCTTGAAGGCTGTTCCAAATTCAATGAAACAATGTTGAAATAAAAAATGCAACTAATAATTGAAATTTCTGCAACAGATAAACTGGATGTACATGGTATGACACTACCCATGTGTCAACCAGCCACAACAAGACTAAGTACCTTTGAAAATTCAATCTCCAACACAGCTGGTTTGGAGAAAATATAAAAATTATCTTTAAACTGGTGAGCAATGCTTAAACTTAACCTTGACGAGGAGCAAGGACTAGTTAATGGCGCACTGAGTACAGTTGTTGGCTTTCAAACATACCCACGTGACAACAACATTCAGTTTGTCAATATTCTCTTTGACAAACTTTCAGAAGTAAAAAGGATCGGGCGCTCAACAGCTCGATTCCTTCTTTTCAAAGACATGTATGTACGCAGAGAACAATTTTCTATAACTCTAGCATACGCAGTCACCATTCACAAATCACAAGGTCTTACCTTCGATAAAGCATTGATAGATATTGGGAACACAGTCTTCAAAGAAGGTATGTGCTACATAGCACTATCACGCTTAGGTACACTTGACGGCTTATTTCCAATCAACTTTGATTCAAGTAAAGTAAACGCTGATATTCCTTGCATTTTAGTATACAATAGACTACGTTCACTAGACACCCCCATCTAAAAACATACCCTGTTCTACAAAAAGCAAAACGTTGTAAAAGAAAACTAGTTCAAACAGAAATGCAACAGGATGTCAATACAAATCCTCCAAAGAGAGTAAAAGAAACTAATACTTCATTAATTAGTACAACCAAAGAAAAATCTATTACTCAAAGTAACTCAGGTACTTCTCCAAAGAAGCAACACACACTCCAAAAAAATGACTTGGACACAGAACTATCTGGTCCATTCAAAGTTTCAAACATAACTGGTGTAAATTGCTACGCAAATGTAGCAATCAATATTCTATTTCAATTGCCACCAATTATTGACAACATTTACTTACACAGTACAGACCAATTGTGTTTGCAAATGTAAGTCATTCATTGAAATGTAACCAACAATCCTGACAACACCTAAAGTGTTCATGGAATAAGACAAGAATTGCACTACTGTGCTGGAATGGTGAAATGCACTATAAACTCACAAGAAGATCCACAGGAATGTCTAATGTACTTCCTACAGTACTGGAAAACAAAAACATTCCTATAAATGAAATCTTCCAGATTTCATAAATGTGACAACATACATGCACTATGTGCAACAATATGCAATATGAACAAATCCCTAATGAACGTTTTGTGTATGTATCCATACCTAACTTTTAATCTGTTCCATTTCAGCAACTTGTACAAAATGCAAACCATGGCAGATTATGTACTACCTGCAATTCAGAAAATCGCTCCACCTTACTAATACAAACATATGGTAAATATGTAATATCAATGCTTCTACCTTACAATGTAGATGGTACCAAAAACAACTGCAAGCTGACTGGATTCACACATGGTCAAGTATCGCTTGGTAAGAAAACATTCACAACAATAGATATAATCTACCACGCAGGAGCCACAACCAATGCAGGCCACTACACTGCATATATAAAAAAAGAATTGAGGATGGTTTGAATGTAATGATAGTAGCATTACTCTAAAGCAGCGATTACCAGCAAATTCCTATAAATGTTTATTTAATCTTCTTAAAACCAGAATTTAATAACTAATCTGTACTTAGACATTAACAAAACTTCAATTAGAAAACTATAAACAGTTAGAATACGCCAACAGGTATCTAACTGCTCCAAGATTTTTCAACAACCACACAAATAAATCAATACCACTAATAACTAATCTGTGCATAAACATTAATAAAACTTCAATTTAAAAAAAACTATAAACAGTTAGAATACGCCAACAGGTATCTAACTGCCCTAAAATTCTATAAAAACCAAACGGATAAATCAATACCACTAAACTATAACAAGAAATAAACAGCTAGAACACGCCAACAGGTACCTAACTGCCCCAAGATTCTGCAACAACCAAACAGATAAATCAATACCACTAAATTATAATAATATTAAACAGTTAAAATATGCCAACAGGTATCTAATGGATTTTTCTTCCCACAGACCCAATGATTTAACAACAAACGCAGAAACTGAGCAAATTGTACAGTACACTCGTTTGTAATCTACTAAATATGAGGGTCGAAATGAATAAAGAATGTCTATCATTCAATGTTATAAGTCCTTACAAACTACCGATACTAACATGATCTTTTCTTTTATCACGGAAATAGACAAAGAATATATGTACCCCAGTTACCAAACCAAACAGTAAGTATATTATAATAAGTACAACTCATAAATACTGCTCCATAACACAACCATTGCAGCAAACATGTAACCGTACACCACAATGCACAATGTTTGCTTCCATGGATATGTTATACTGCAGTGCTTGTTACCAAACTCTACAATCTTAATGGCAGGATGTAGCCAAAACTTCACATTCAAACTATACAAATCAAACAGTGCATAAATTGTAGATTTGCAAATATTTCATACATATTTGATTCTATGGGTGTGATCTATGGGTATGATGAGACCTCAATCCCTTCCTCCCCTCAGGACCAACTTGTACAAATCCCTACTTCCCCTGTATATGTATCCATTTTTGCTGCGCCTTCCCTTTCCTAATAGTGTCTGTGAATGTGTGGAAATAAATGTTCATATGTAAATTGTTGCTGAGTGTACATGTGGTTTTTCCTTTGTTTTCAAATTCCTGTCATGACTCTACACGGCATAGTGCTGGTGGGGATGACCGAAAGTAAGCAAAATGGAGGTGTCCTATGGACACCGCACCTGCCCGGATTATCCGCAATAACAATGAAGGCTTCCGTAGGACACCACTATGAGCCGCATGTCTGCATCTTGTGAACCACCTGTAAATATGTGTGGGTGCGCACATTTGTCCGTTGCACAACTACGTGCATGTGTATCTCTTTCTCTGTGTCCTGGTAACATCGCCCCTGTGCAACATATCCAAAGAAATGTGTAACATATTTTTAATAGTTCAAGGTGGCCGCCCATGTCCTGTGGGTATCTGTGCACCTCAAAATCCCACCTGCTGTACCCTACAAAGACCCAGCTTGTTCCAAAATGTTCGACGCACGTGTGTAGCCCTCCGAATTAGTCCGGTGATCCCAACGGTATCTGTAGGACACCTATGCACAAGAGCACAAAGTATTCCACCCAATATGCGTCCTGTGGACAGCCATCCCTAAAGAGAACATTTGCAACGTCACCATGGGACCACACCCATGCTGTGATTGGGCCCTTATTTGCCAGACACGATCCGAGCCCCTGCACATTGGAAAAGTACTGTTTTTTGCAATGTATAGAGTGTAACTATGAAAGTGCACCCGTACAGAGGTCCTACACTCTGCCCTTCTACCTCTAATTTTGTTTGGGAAAGATTTAGGGCCGCTGTCCGATTGTAAACGCTGCACAACAGCCTTATAAAAGGCCACACACGATAGGTCAAGATCTCTGCATTCTGTGTTTGGCTTTCCGGATCAGACCAGCGGCGCACAATGCTTCTTGCTCAAATTGCTTTGTGAGCAATTCTGCTCTGCTATATCACCTTTGCAACTATGAGCAACCATGGCTGCGCATATTGCCTCCAACTCAGCAGCACCCACACCCTCACCCTCACCCTCACCACCACCACCTCCTTCTCAAGGGCCTGGACAAGGGAACAGGCATGGTAATGTAGAAAGAGATCAAGTGGAAAACAAGGATAACGTAGATGAATTCCCCATTGCCCACAGCCAGTTTGAGTCGTGGATGTGGAAACTATTTACCACCGTAGGAGACATGCCAAAATCTCGTGCGAACCAGGTGACATGCACTGAGTGCAAGATAGTACTCAGTCGCGGAAAACCTGGCTTGTACAGCTCGGCACCACCTCCATGCAATAGCACCTAAAAGCAAACCACAATGCAGCAGTTCAGAGGGTTATCCCCTTCCAGCAAGGCAGTAGGTTAATTTCCTCTACAACATTCTCTGCATCTGTTCCTGCCACCACTAGGGACACTCCAGTGGAGCAGCGGATCCCTATACCAGCCTTGCAGGCCATACGCCACGCAGCTAACCCATAACATTTCAAAGGTTACTATATTGTGCATTTACTGCAACATGGTGCTGTGCAGGAAGAGCAACTTCAAAGTGATTTTGAGGCTTCGGTCCAGGAGCATGAGAAGGAGTGCTCCCTACCTAAGTAATGGCCACCCAACATCTTCCTGTCTCCACTTACCCTTTCTTATCCCTGTGGTTGGTGCCCGTTCCCTAACCTCCCTTCCCTTTCCTTTCCTTCTGTATTCAATTATCCTGTTGGAAGAACAGGATAATTGCAAAGACAATGAAAAAGCGAGAAAAAAAGGTTCTTTTCAGAGCACCTTTCACAGCCAAAAAATAGAATGCCAATGAAACAATGCCTGTCACTGTGCACCCTATAAGCTCTGCAGGCAGCGTGACAAAAAAAGCAAAGTGTGGCTCTGTCACAAAGATTGCACGCATTCCAAAAAGTAAGTGGTGGCTCTTAAAGGAGGCTTTTTGTGCTGTTTGTGGGTGGAAGGTTTAAAATGGTGAACACCTACTGGGGAAATGTTTGGTGGACTTCTAAGAAGCGCTGATATGTATTTTGGATGTTACACAGAAATAGCTGGTTGACAGCATCAGTAAGATGGACTCCATCTGATCAGAAAATGTTAGTGTACGATGTGTAAAGTTTTCATTGCGGAATGCGAACATGCCAATGTCACGCAAAAAGGCACAAACAGCATTGCTCACATTGCGCCTCGCTTTCTCCATTTGTGGGCCAAATGAGGAAGAACGCAACAACACCTGTCACTGGGCAATGCAAGAAAAAATTCCTCACGACTTTGCAAACATTTCCATGACTTGCCTAAGTGTCTCTTTCATCGAAAACTGCAGTGAGATGCCTGTGACACGTCCTAAACTATTCCCAACACAATGAATAATAATACTGTTTGGATGATTCTGCGTCATTAAACTGGCACAAAGAGGAGCCACATACAGCCACTGCATCCCACAGATTCCGTACCAGTGGACATCCACATTTTGGAACCGAAGGTGTGCAGCCACTCCACAGCGTTCTGCGTACACTTTTACCCAATGTATCCATAAGTCACCCAAAAGCCGCACACTCTGCCTACTGCACGGCACAGCCATAACCCTATCCATGTGCTCTCCTATTTGCAAACACACCTTCTGCCACAATCTGACCTTGCACACCACACACAGGAAACCTTATTGACCACTCCCCACACCTGCACATTCCCATTTCCTTGTCAACCAACCATGAATAGACCCGTATATGGCACGTGCGCACCTCCATATGCTGTGGTGTCGGCTGACATATTCTGGGTGTGAGAACATATGTGAAACCGTGTAGAGGATTCCCTCTTTATTGGTAGCTCTGAAATGTTTTTTGTTTGTTTTTGTATTTGTTTTTTTGTAAAAGTGCTTCAAAACAAAAATTTTCTTTTTCTATTTGTTGAATATTGTTCTTCTCCTCCTTACATTGTTACACAAGCTTCTCTAAAATAGCTTGTATATTCTGGAACAAAACAGCATTTATAAATGGGGGACAAAAAGAAATGAGCTCCACCAAAAAACCTCACATTAAAAGCACTAAGGTTCTCATGGACACAAAAGAACATCCCTGTGTCAAACTGAAAAGCAGACATGCCGCCGTTCACAAGACACCTTTCCTTCTCTACCTTGGAAGAAAGCATGTCCAGATTGTTCCACACTGGTCTTGGTGGTATGCATGAGAAAAGACGCATCACTTCTTTCCGCACCTCCTTCAGTTCACCCAGCAAATTTGCAGCAGTACGAAAAAGCCACATGCAGTTCTCCATAATGCAGAACTACTATGTCAACAGTACTCCAAGTGGCCACATCTCTGCCCTGTGCAAGAAAAACTTGCAAACTGGGTAGAGCCAGACTGCGCCACAAAACGCACACTCCTTCCACACAAACATTTTCATCAACGCCGCTACCACGGGCATATCTGTACAGGTCACCCACAAAATGCATCCCTGGCATTGAGCAAGTTCACTCTCTGCATCTCTGCCATGATCACGTGTAACAGCAATGACATTTTTTTACCACCCCTTCTTGTTAAGGACACCCTCAACAAGTGAGTGGATAATCTGCAGTCCCATTTGCTTACCAACCATAGTAAAAAGGACAGCATGTTGCACATGCCTTTGCCCAACTACCGTGAGGGCCGTGCAACAGTAAATCAGAGGCAGTCCTTCTTCCCTTTCTAGTACTCTTTTTCCAGCACTCCCTTATTGGGTACTTTTAAACAATCACACATACATCCACCAGTCACAGCCAAGACCTCTGCATCCAACAGTACCATCTCTGTTCAAGACTCCATACTAACCATTAAACAATCAGAGTGCAAGTGTCCTGTGAATGATGAGCACCTCCACTGCAAAGTACTGTAATGCTATCTACGATTTCTGGATCCACATTCATCCACATCGCCACCCATCACCACAACCTGAATGTATCAATAGATTTTATGCAATACATTTGCAACTATGATATAAGTGTCTCGTCACAGAGTACCTGGCACTAAACCTCCATAACATACTGAAAAAGCATACTGTCATTTCTCCCATCACCGACCATCAAATGCCACTTACACTGCTATGTGCTCGTAAAGTTGGCATTTACCCATATCTGCCATTGTAAAATTCAAACTATTACTCTCCTCTTTCTTTCTTTCATTTTTACGACCTTCTCCCCCATTAACACACCTACCAAACTCATAAAAATCTCACAGAAAAGGATCTGCGAATATATCCTACCAAGCTAAGCCAAGTGAATACATTGCATGCATACCAACAGACTCCCTGCCACTAACCTAGCACACGTCAGCTTGCAATATATCTTAAAAACTAAAATAAATGTTTTTCTGCTTGCAGAACAGTACCATTCATAAATGTGCATAAATTAATAAAACAACTGAAACAATTACTACACTCATGTAGCAAGCATATATATGCAGAAAACTAAAAGTAATTGGACACACAAATCTGTACATCTTCCCAAACCTTTTTCTCATCCTTCTACAATGAGACGCAATCCATTTTCAAACTAAATAGTCCTACACCAATACAGACTCTTGTTAAAGAGCATGTTATACAACACACTTACAAATAACCCACTTACCCCCTTTCCAAAATATGTTCATGTTCCCAAGTTCCCAAATAGTAAGCCATCCATTTCTAGACACACACTACCTCTTACACTTTCAAAGAATGTATTCTCCAAATACAGTCACTGTGCCATTAACAGACGTATTTTCTTACAATCCTCTTATACAGTTACGGTACCTACCTCTATCCTGAAACCACTGGCGTGTTAATTTCAAAATACAATCGGGAATAAACGTACTCCCAATGACCAACAAAGTAAGTACATTACCATCATAGGGGGTCATTACGACCCAGGCGCTAATTGCGCCAACTTTACCACCATGGTGTAAACTACGTTTACACCATGGTGGATGGCGGATTTACCGCCCCATTCCAAGGTGAGTGGGGCGGTAAATCCCCATTTCCCATTTTCCCTTCCCTATTCCCATTTTTGCCCCATAGGGCATAATGGGAGTGGGGAAGGCGCTAATTACGCCACCGTAAATTACGGTGGCGTAATTAGCATCATGGCAGGTTAGCGCCATGGATTTTAACGGCTGCTAAGAGCAGCCGTTAAAATCAGAATAGGTGTTAAGGGTTAACAACGGCGTTAACCCTTAACGTCTGGGTCGTAATGAGGCCCATAGTATTTTATGTCTTCCTAAGATAGTGCAGTGTTCTTACATTGTAAGCTGCACAAGTGCGTAAACTCACAGGTATGTGCTTCATTCTTACTCATGTCACCTCTACCGTTCCGCACTGTATTTTGTTATCTCGCCACCATAATACAAAACCCCAGAGAGTAATGTAGTGTTCCCAAATGAAAGTTAGAGCCCCTTACACAGTGACAAACTTGCATTTATATGGATATCCTCATATTCAACCACTCATGCACATTGTACACATATACATTTCAAAATCTGCACACCCACACCTCCCTTTTTTCTCCAACAGCTAGTACAAAATGCCAACCAAACAGCAACTCTGTAGACAACAACGCAGAAATAGATCAGCAAACATAAAACCATAGAAAGGAGCTATCCACCCCTAGTAGAATGTGTACAGAAAGTTCAAACAGAAGACCTAAATCAGTCAGTAATGAAACAGGAATCACCTACCAGTAAGGAAACTGTAATTCCTCTGTCAAAATGTAGAAATGAAAAGAAATGCACTGAAAAGAGTGCATCACCCACTACTTCTAACAGAGCACGTAAAAATTAATTTTACAAAAAATGTTCCACCACAGAGTCCTCCAGAACCTTCTAAGTAGAGGTGAGAAATCACGCTCAGCCCTTAAAACTTACTGCAAAAAAGTAATCCTGGAAGCTCTTGTAGACAGCGCAATGGTCCTGAAACGGAAATTGTTTATATTACTTTTAAACAGAATGAAACTACTAACAAAATTAATTGGTAAACTATAGGCAATACTTTGAAACCAATGCAATGTCAGCATAGATACATTTGCAAAGATTGTGCAAGTGGGTGGAGTCACACCACCAGCACAGAGCCATACTTCAATGAGAAATCATTCAAACAAGACCAAACAAACCAAATTGCCAGACATAGCAGTTGGCAAGGGTATGAAAAGGTACACAATACCATAATGGAAGCAGAAACACTGTTCTCACAAATATACCCATAAAACTTAGATGCCACTGTCCATTCCACCAAACCAGTGCGCCGCATATACAAATTACCTTGCACCTCAATGTGTAACATTCGCCAATACTCTATAAAAGCTTTCCAGCAGTTGCTCAATCACTATGTGAAAGCCAACAACAAGGGCAAAATGAAAATATTACAAACTATGGACTCCTGTCCACTGCGCAAACACACAGGACTACAAGGACATTCTTTAGCCTGTATTTCTGGGCCTACTTGCAAAAGCACCTTCCACTATATCAAAATGTTAGCAACACGCCATTTTACTGTAAGACATCTCATTTACAAACTCTGCTATGCAAAAGTTCAGCTTCAACACTACAACAGTTAAATAATATTCTCTTGCATGGTACTGCCAAAGAGCTGCTAGAAGAAATAGAGCAACTCCAAAGGAAATATTTTGTAACTGAAGAGCACTTACAATCTCCAACTTTGAAACAACGGTAGTGACAACTTTGTAAATATCAACTTTCTACGTCACACATAGAAAAAAAGAAATACAAAACTTCAAAAGCACATCTGCTGAAGTGCCAAACCAAGTATGTGTGTGTTGTCGCAGAACTTTCTATGGAAAGAGCTCCAAAACAGTAGATATAATGCACAAAATAGAAGACAATGAGGAATCCCAATGGTTTAAATTAACTCTGTACCTTATAGCAGAACACAAATACAACATTACTAACACCTACATACTGTGCACATATTGCACTGCAAAACTTGACAATAACCAATTGACTTCCTGGGCAATCACCACAACCTGATTGTTTCCACTGCCAAACTCACTGCAGGAGCTTAATTTGTATGAAAGCATTATAATCCAAACAGTGCACCCATTTCAAGCAATAGTACGACTTCAACCAAAAACTGTGGAATTGCCTCCCACCGAATTACTAAGAGCCATTCGTGGGAAAGTAGTTTATTTACCATTAGATCTGAAACAAAATGCCATTAGAACAATCTATGATTATCCTGGTAAGTGGTGTACCTACAAAAGATAAAAGAAAATTGGCAGCAACTAATGGATTTAAACAAATTTAGGAAAGCCTTGCAGTACCTTAAAGAAAATAATGAATACTACAAAGAAATAAACATTGACAAAAACCTAGGAGAAACCACCAAAGTAATTCAGGACTCCTCAACAACTAGCCAATTTGAACTTCTAGATCCTACTGCAGCCTCCAATATTTTAGATCACTACACAATTCACCCACTGCACTCCAAAGACACCGTAGACGATGCACTAGAAACATATCAAATGTGGCAAGCCAAAGGATTGACAATCAGTATATGGGAAAAAAGTGTAGAAGCACAAGCCTTCCCTCAACTCTTCCCAACTGGAAAAGGTGGGAGATACGATTGAAGATGCACACAAATAACAGCATCAGAATACCACTCTTTACAAATGTATTGTGAAGACCCTAGGTGTCACAGTTGCAATTTCCAGGCTCAGGAGTGGCACAAACCAACCAACCCCTCCAAGGTCTGCCTGCCTGCAAGACAACCCTTACACAAGCCTCCGAGAACCCAGCAGGGAAAGAGTGTTAGGGACTCATTGGTTGGATGGGTACAGGCTTGAAGGGTAACCGGTACAAGGGTTGAGAGAGGGGAAGTGGATAGGTAGAGGGAACAGAGAGAAACACAATTGAACACAGTTTTTACATATAGAGCATGTACAATATACATAACTAGGCTTAAGAGCCAGAAAGAGACTTGTCTCTGGGGTGAGTGCTGGCCTCCTGCCTGCTCACTCTTGGGTCCAGTATTCGGAGCAGTATCAGTGCTGCAAAGAGAGTGAGAGTTACTGATCTGTGTGTTTCCTCACACACATGGGTTTAACACAGGCTCTACTCATGCAATTTGGTTAGTCACACCCTTATGTGGGTTCTATGGGCACTTAGTCTGCCCAGTGTTAATGCGCATGCAAGTAACCAGGTTTAAACCATGCACACGCGGATCAAAGGCCGCACGTGGCTCTGCGCTGTATTTTGTGCTGCTCACTGTGGGTTGAAGCACCCAGAGCTCCTGTTTTGTACCGTCTGTCGCACGTGACAAGTTGCAGCTGTTCTAAGAGCGGTGCAGGGCTAATCGCGACTGCAATATGAGCTGCTACACATGGCTAATTAGCATGCAGAGTATATGCACTGCTTGAGCGCCGGATGCCCAAACTAGGTTTTGCGCGTGGATCAGGTTCACCACCGGGAACACTATGACATGGGCTCAATGCACTTAGCTTTTCTGGAGCAGGGACCTGGGACCCTGTGCAATGCCCCCTGCGCGTGCCCCTTGCTGCCGTTTACGAATCTGCCTGCTTCTCCCTGCTGCGATGCAGCATTATGCTGTTTTTTTCTCACACTGCTTGGGCTCCCCAGGGCAGGCAGTACATATCTCTTGCAGGCGGGGGTGTCTGGGATGAGGTTATTTGGGGCAAAGCCCCTCATGCTGATCCCCGTGCTCAGAGCACCAAGGAACACTTCCTGTCAGGTCGAACGTCTAAGCACAAGCCCTGTGCTTTTGTTCATGCAAGCACACGCGCGCGTGCCTCACCCAACGTGGGCTTGATCAAGTAGTTCTTGGCCCGGGGATGCCTGGGAAATGTAGTTCGTAGGCTTTTCTTTCTGCAATAGAGACAACAAAGCTTTCTATAAGGCTGGATTCTTTTGCTTCCAATTTGTTTCTTTCTTTTATTTGTTGACACTTGTATGTGGGTCCTAGCAGGGTCCTGTGCACAGAGTCCCAAGCTCTGCCTCATGACAGTACTCCCCCCACACAGAAGGACTTGCCTTTGTTCGGATAGTTGTGATGGAATGTGTTGACCAACCTCGGAGCATGTACATTCTGTGCTTGTTCCCAAGATCGATCTTCTGGCCCATACCTCACCCAATCTATGAGATAGTAAAGGGTCCCTGACAAGGTGACATGTGGAGCGTAATTAACGAACCCAACAGCTGGGGTAACTTCCTTCACATGGCTCGACTGCACTACCCCTACAACTGCCGAGCTGAGGCGTTTCCCTGCGACTTAGGCTTAGTAAGGCCCTCCTTTGCGAAGTGTCCTGCGGTGACATAATACAAGCAGAGCTCTGCCTTGCGCCGGCGCTCCTTTTCATCCTTGGTGAGTGAGCCTCGAGTGGACCCAATCTGCATGGGTTTATCCCCAGCTGCCTTATCAGGAGGGCTAGCGCAACGGGAAACATGGAACTGATCAAGCCTTGCTATTGGCCATGAGTCCCGATGCCTTTTGTCTCCATGGCGTTCTGCTTGACGGTGATCTAGACATAAAGCCAGATCCATCCTGGCCGGGCAGTCTTGGAGTTGGGGATTTACCTGAGCGATGAGATCCTTTAGCTCATCTCGCAGACCTTGGTAAAAGAGGGACATCTGTTTCTCATGGGGCTACTCTGCCTCGGCCACCAACCGATTAAAATGAGGGAAGTACGTCACCAATTCTCTGTTTCCCTGACGCAAGGTTAATAGCTCTCAATCTTTGCACATGGCTGTTGCCCTACGGTTAAAGATCTTCCTGAATACTGACTGAAATTCCCCCCAATCATACAACACCCCATTGTCTCTTTGAACCAAAGGGTTTGCCCAGGCCGGCACATCCCCAGTTAAATATGACATAACAAAAGCCATTCTAGCCTCGTTAGCTCAAAAAAGCTGCTGGTTTTGTTAAGAAATTGAGTTTACACCGGGTTAGGAAGGTCTGGTATTTCTGGGTATCCCCTGAGTACCTTTCAGGTGGGGCTAAGGGCACCACTGGTTCCAGAGTAACATGATCCCGGACTGGCATGGGCACCAAAGTCCCACCAGGAAGAGGGGACATTTTGGCCTCCATACTGCGCACTTGGGTTGCCAATACTGCGTAATCTTGCCTGATAGCAGGAAGCTTTGCCTCTAAGTCTTGCAAGACTTTCGTAAGCTCCTCCATGGCCAGAACGTACCACTCAGGGGCCTGTTACACTTGGGCTTGTGCTTCTGTCACAGCTTCATTTTCCAGGCTCAGGAGTGGCACGAACCAACCAACCCCTCTGAGGTCTGGGCACCTAAAAGACAATGTTTACACAAGCCCCTGAGACCCCAGCAGGGAAAAAGGGTTAGGGAATTGTTGGTTGGATGGGTACAGGCTCAAAGTGTCACCAGTAAGAGGGTCGGGAAAGGGGAAGTGGATACGTAGGGGGAACAGAGGGAAACACAATTGAACACAGTTTTTACATACAGAGCATGTACAATAGACACAACTAAGCCGGAAAGAGACTTATCTCTGGGCTGAGTGGTGGCCTTCTGCCTGTGCACTCTTGGGTCCGGTATCCGGAGCAGTATCAGTGCTGCAAAGAGATCAAGAGTTACTGATCTGTGTGTTTCCTCACACAAATGGATTTAACACAGGCTCGACTCATGCAATTTGGTTAGTAACACCCTTCTGTGGGTTCTGTGGGCCCTCAGTCTGCCCCAGAGTTAATGTGCGTGCAAGTAACCGAGTTTAAACCATGCACACGCGGACCAAAGTTTGCACGTGATTCTGCACTGTATTTTGTGCTGTTCACTGCAGGTTGAGGCACCCAGAGCTGCTTGCCAGCTGTGGCAAATGTTTTGTGCCACTTGTCGCACATGACAAGTTGCAGATGTTATAAAAGCTGCCAGGGGCTAATCGTGACTGCAATATGAGCTGCTACACGTGGCTAATTAGTATGCAGAGTATATGCACTGCTTGAGCACCGGATGCCCAAACTAGGTTTTGCGTATGGATTGGGTTTGCCACCGGGAGCACTATGACATGGGCGCAATGCATTTAGCTTTTCTGGAGCAGGGGGACAAGGGACCCTGGGCAATGCCCCCTGTGTGTGCCCCTTGCTGCCTTCTACTGATTTGCCTACTTCTCCCTGCTGCGATGCAGCATTACACTGTTTTTCCCCATGCTGCTCGGACTCCCCAGTGCGGGTAGTACTTATCTCTTACCTGCAAGGGGCCTGGGATGTGATTCTTTGGGGCATGGCCCCTCGTGCTGATCCCCGTGCTCGGAGCTCAAAGCAACACATCCTCTCAGGTCGAGCGTCTAAGCACAAGCCATGTTCTTTTGTTTGTGTATGCAGGTGTGCGCATGCCTCGCCCAACGTGGGCTTGATCAAGTAGTTCTTGGCCCGGGGATGCCTGGGAAATGTAGTTCGTAGGCTTTTCTTTCTGCATTAGAGACATATAGCCTTCCATAAGGTTGGATTCTTTTGCTTCCAGTTTGTTTCTTTCTTTTTTTTGTTGACACTTGTCTGTGGGCCTTAGCAGGGTCCTGTACTAGATCCCAAGATCTGCCTCATTACACTAGATTTAGACAAAACCTGGAATACATATTGCACCTCCTATTTGATAGTGAGATAGCAACGCTATGTTATGGAGTTGCACACACATTGAAAACTGGTTCCATTTTCAAAAAATTCTGCTACACAGCTTATTCAAAAGGTGCAGGACAAGGATGAAGTTTTACAGTCAAGTATTACAAATCTCGTGGCAAACATGAGTGGTACAAAAGAGTACTAGTTCCGACGGCAGGTAGATGTACGGTGTATGCTATGCAACCTTGGCCCACTGACATGGTTTGTCACTTTAAGTTGTGCAGAGTATGCATGGAAAGACATGCATACTTTCCTATGCATAGCAGGTGTCGACATAAAAACACCAGGAGGACTGTGCTCTCTGGAGCCTGTAAATCTATTAAGGTACTGCCATCATCGCTTCATTGCCATGCTGCACTTCATTTGCAATAAAGCATGTCCTCCCCTCAGAGAAATGGAACTCTATTTGGAGAAAAGAATATCAAGCCAGAGGAGCACCACACATCCACATGCTTTTGTGGTTTAAAGATGCTTCTAAAATTGGTGAGTACAGTGATGCAACTGTTTTGCAGTTCATTCACAAATATGTTGCTTGCAAAATCCCTTCAGAAAGTACACATAGTGACCTGAATGCACACATTTTTCAGTTTCAAAGACACAAGTGTGGCAAGTATTGTCGGCGCAAGTACAAGAACAAAGGCAAATACTACACCAAATGCTGCTTTGGTTTCTCTAGATGGGTTTCAGCAACAGGGCAAGTGAATAGCTTCATGTGTTCGGTTCGACACAGTGTGAAAGGAAATCTCCTAAGAACATATAGTGCATAAAAAAGAACTGAAGCATCAAATTAAATAAACAAATAAAATACAATAAGTGCCCTACTATGCAATGCAAATATAGATGTACAGTACATTGTACACAGTTCCACTGCAGTTGCATGATATGTCACAGCCTACTTAACCTAAGCAGAGAAAACAGAGCTGAAAGACCTCTGGGATGACATATCATCTGACAAAACACTGGTACACAAATTGTACTGCTTTGGCATAAAAAATGCTGTTCCATAGAGAAGCAGCAGTCCATTTAACCGGCACCGCCTTATATGGAAAATCTAAAAACATAGTGTTGCTAAGCCTTGGTCCTGCTTTATCCAGAAAAAGAGTTGTAAAATTGTATGAGGATATAGAAAGAATAGTCAAAAATGATTTCAACAGCCAGAACATTTTGGAAAACAACTCATTAGACACATACTACCCAAACAGGAGTGTTACTTTAGAAACCATGTTCCTGTATCACACAGCCCAAAACTTCTCATATAAAAATAACATTAAATGAGATGAGAAAAAAAGGTAGATACAGTCGAAAGTTGTGAAGTCAGCCTGGTGAAACTTACCAAACGCAGCCTGTTCAATCATATGAAATTATCATTGAAAACTCCTCAACACAAAGATCTATACTACATGCCTCTACTGCAACTTTTCAAACCATGGAGAGAAAAGGAAGAGTTATTAGCCACCAACGCCTCCTATCAAAATGCTTTCAATTCAACTGAAAGTACCATAACAGATATAAACTATACACGGTACAAAACAATATTGGACAACGAACACCAACAGGAAGAAGAACTTCAAGCACAACTAAATGTAGAGCAGTGAACCAAACCTTGTGTAACAGGAAGCCAAGAACAACAGAATAAGCCATGACAGAGGTAAAGACCACCATGTGTCAGTATGAGCAATCTGCAGAAGAGTTTGCTGTACTAAAATCCCAACTA
This sequence comes from Ambystoma mexicanum, assembly GCF_040938575.1. NCBI lineage: Eukaryota > Metazoa > Chordata > Amphibia > Caudata > Ambystomatidae > Ambystoma > Ambystoma mexicanum. The sequence goes on from NC_090926.1 coordinate 971,845,235, forward strand.
ACCAATGAACAGCGTACCATTTTCCTAGAAGTAAACACATTGAGCACAAAACTAAAACTTGTACCTGTGAAAACTACAAACCTGTACTGCTATATGTAAGTGGTGAAGCTGGTTCAGGGAAAACATTCTTAATACAAATATCAGTAAATTCCTCCAACAATTAACAAACAACAACCATTCAGCTGTTGTAACCGCCCCCACAGGTTTAGCTGCCTAAAACATAGGTGGTGTCACTTTACACCGATTGCCACTGCTCCCAGTAGAACACCAAAACAAATTAGAATACTACAAGCTTTCAACAAAAGCTGCTATGGAGGTTCACAGCATTTTGAAACAAATTAAAGTGCTCCTAATAGATGAGGTGAGCATGGTTTCCAACCCAATGTTAACTTTGATTCACCTCAGATTGCAAGAGGTCCTCAAAACAGACTACTCTTTGTAGGAAAACGTGATTGTTTTTGGAGATCTCCTTCAATTAAGACCAGTGAAAGGCAAACCTATCTTTAAAACCCTAGGACACAAACAGTACCATAAAAGACTTGGAAGCATCAGAAATTTAAATCTCTGGCAACATTTCCAATAGAGAGAACTAACTGAAACCATGCGTCAGTCTGCAGACCTCACCTACGCCAACATTAAAAAAAAAACTTATGGATTGGTGTAAATGAAGCACAGTCTATCCTAAATACCAGACGCATCCATGGGCTATATGGGCATAACACTTGTGCTACTGATGTCATGGAGCAATTAGCTCACAAAAATATGAGCTATATGTCTTTATTGCCAACTCTAGCAAGTTGTGCACAATTCAATGCAACAATGCTGAAAAAAGAAATGCAACCACTAGTAGAAATTTATTCCACAGACAAACTAGATGTACACAGTATGACACTACCTATGTGTCAAGAAGCCATAGCACAACTAAAAGCCTTAGAAAACTCTATCTCCAACACAGGTGTTTGGAGAAAATGTTAATATTATGTGTTAACTGTAGAGTAATGCTAAAGCGTAACCTTGACGTAGAGCAAGGTTTAGTTAATGGAGCCCTTGCAACAGTTGTTGGCTTTCAAACATACCCACATGACAACAGCATTCAGTTTGTCAATGTCCAGTTTGACAAACTTTCAGAAGTTAAAACAATAGGACGAACAACAGCGCAATTCCTTCCTTTCAAAGACATCTATGTACGAAGAGAAAATATTTCCCTGTCACAAGCTTATAAATCGCAAGGTCTAACCTTAGATCAAGCATTAATTAATATTGGCAGCAGTCTTTAAAGAAGGCATGAGTTACGTAGCACTAGCATGCCTACGTACACTTCAGGGACTATAGCTAGTCAATTTTGATGCATGTGCAGTGAGCACCGACATTCCTTTCATCATAGAGTACAATAGACTACGTGCAGTGTACACAAACCATCTCAAAACGTACCCTGTTCCTCAACAACAGAAACGTTCTCAAAAAGAAAACTCATGCAATCAGAAGTTCTAAATGATTTGTCAACTGTACCACCAAAGAAATTAAAATCAGCTCATACTGTATCAACTACCAAAAACACACAAAAAAGGACTGAGAAGGACAACACATGCTCAACTCCACACACAAAGAAAAGTACCTCTGTAAAGGAAGCACATGCACATCCATTTAAGTACTCAGGCACATAACGACCTGCTTCCTTCAAATTTTCCAATACTACTGGTGTAAATTGCTATGCGAATATAGAAATACATGTTCTCTTCCAAATGCCACCGATTCTTGAAAACATTTATTTAACTGGCTCCGACCAGTTGTGTTTTACAAATGCTAATCCATCACAGAAATGCAGCAAATTATCACAACAACACTTACAGTGTCTCAGGAGTAAGGCAGGAATTGGACTACTTTGCTGGAATGATTAAATTCATGTTAAACAGACAAGAAGATCCACAGGAATTTCTAATGCACTTGCTACAAATCCTGGAAAGCAAAAACATACCCATTAATGACATGTTTCAGATTTCCTACATGTGGAAACATACATGCACTCTCTGCAACCATGTCATTCAGGAGTAAGTCCCTAACAAGAGCTTTGTCTATGTGTCAATACCTAACTGGGAATCCATTCCATTCCACCAACTAGTGCAAAATGCAAACCATAGCATATTGTGTATTCCTTGCAAATCGGATAAGTGTTCAACGTTAAATATACAATCACATAGTCAATATGTAATATTAATGCTTTTAAAGTACAAAGCAGATGGAACCAAAAATAATTGCAAACTTACTAGCTTCACACACGACAAATATCACTTGGCAAGAAAACCTTCACAACAGTAGCCGTAATCTACCACACATGCGACACAACCAGTGCAGGCCACTAAACTGCATACATTGGAAAGCAATGGTCATGGGAGGAATGCAATGATACTTCCATTATTCCAAAGCAGAGATTACCTGCAAATCTTGCAAATGCCTACTCAATATTCCTAAAGCCAAAATGTACGCATTGATGTTCAAAATTGGAATACCCTATTTCCCAACACCCACCAGTACCTACGTAATTGCACAAGAAAAGGAATTACCTTCTACACTGTGGAATTAGAACAACTTATCATACAGTAATTATGCAGCAACTACATGAAAATGGCTGTTGTTCAATTATTTCCCCAATTAACCCAATGGTTACATGCAAAGAAACAATAAGTGTACAAAAATGACACTAATATTGTTTCCTACATGATAAGCAAAAAGAAAAATACTAAGTTTAAGGGTTCAAAACTATCCTCAGTAACCTCTGAAACCACCAATGATATGATATGATAAGGCATTTGTAACGCGCCTACACACAAGTGTGAAACTACGTCACCACCTGTTTAACAATGCCCATACAAATTCAATTTTAGATACAAGCATCAATACATAAACACATAGTGGTGCACCACCACTTCAAAATGTGGAAAGATGTCAAACTACCAGCAGGAGTGCAAAACCTTCCAAATGTACCCTATACAAACGGGACTCTGTAAACAGTTAGAATACGCCAACTGATCTCTAACTGCAACCAGAATACAGCAATATTACTTTACAGAAGTGACACAGGCCAACTCAAACTTCACCAACAACTGTGCTACAAACATATCCTCAAACACTTGAACAGTTACAGTGTATATCAACAGGTATGTAACTGCCCTAACAATTCTGCAGTAGCACAGTGCAATAACACAATACTTGGAAAACATTAGCAGCAACCAATTGCATTAAGAAACAGTGCTATCAAAAGGAAGCAGGTAAACAGTTCCAATACAGCAACTCCCATGTAACTGCAACTGTACTAGGAACACGTACAAAACAGAAGTTGTAAACCATTGTGATTCCTCATACTACAACAGTGCACCTTACACAGTGCTATTATGAGTGCAAACAGTACTGTAATGGACTGTGAAAGGTAATATCAAATACATTTGCAAGGGTTTTTTTGTATTCCAGCATAGATGTTTTTTTCCCCACAGACCCAATGATTAAGAAAAGGAACACAGGAATTGTGCACATTGCACAGTTCACTTGTTTAATGCATAGTACTTATGAAGTACTCATTATGATGGTCCACAAAGTGTAAAAATGTCCGCAAAGTAATGAACTGCAAAATAAGACATACCTGCTCTAACATGTTATATTCTCTTTTTCTACAGATAATAAAGGAATAATTACTACAACATTTTTCATCCCATACATAAAAGACTGGACACAGCCTCCACAATAGAAACAGTAAGTATGACATTAAAGGTGTCATACCTCTTCATAATCCTTGAAGGGTAATGTGTCCACATATTTCTACAAATCATATACTAATGCCACAATTTTCAATGTAGAGCTACATGACACTGTGCTATTGTGACCCCGGCCTACACACTTCACTACACAATGTACAGTGTACATGCTCTAGCCATGCACACAATATTGCACACCATATTGCACACCCTGGCCACAACAACCACTGCACTGTACAGCCATGCATGCAAAGATGTACGCACTCACCACAAATCCGCCACATAACACAGCCACCTACCCCTTGGCCACTTTAGTTCACATTGTATTAGATGACTTCCACACAATGGACAATCTCTTTCTTGAATATCCTGTTCACCTAAGCATGTAATAAGTGGACACATTCAATGCAGTATAATACAGTAACCTACCCAATAATGTGCACATTCACAGCAACCCAAACAGAAAAATGCATCTGTATGTGTTATGTAACTGTCCTATGTGCTATGAGATTTCCCTCCGCGCATGCCACTAGCACCGTTTACGGCATTAGTTCATCTTTCTTGTTAGGCACACCATTTCCCTGGAATGTATAGAACACAGAATACAGTGCAGCACATGGTGCAGAACTCGTCAACCATATTGTAAATTGTGCGGTACTCCTCAAAATTTCAAACTTCTTCTTCGCTTTTTAATGTGTAATGGAGACAGAATTTGAAAACCACTCCCCCGTTACAATGTTTGAAGAAGGTGTTAAATAATTCCTTTTCTTGAATGTTCCTGTCAACATCTGATGTTATGAGCAAATGAGGCCATGTGAAGAGGTGTTCTGAATAGTCATCAGACCGCTGAAACTCTGTGTAACAAATGGAACTATATAAACACACACAGATGGAAATACTGCACCAGTTGTCCTATTATGCTTTTTGAAGAAGAGGGATTGCCTTGAAACGCATAAAGCCATTGATATTGGACTTCCTGATGTGCTTTGCTTGCATATTTCATTTTGATTAAATGACTATGAAATCTGCTCATACGTTCTGCTTGTTTAATTGGCACACTGTAAAAGTGTATAATTGTCAATTGTGTATTACTGCTTTAATTGAATAACTAAACGCTGTTGAGCCATATGTAGATAGAGTGCAGGGGACGGGAGCGTTCCTATTGTGGATCCTTTTTCTTTGTTTGCCTATATGTAGTAGGGCCTTGTGTCAAGGCCTTAGTTCCTCCCTCCCCTGCACCTTCAAATTCCTAATACCAGCATTTCTGGTCTCTAAAAGAAGTATTGTTCGCCTTAAGTACTGGTGTGCACCCATTACCCCATTTTTCAGCAGGAGCAAGATACCATCATCTCGCCATATATGTCATACTAACTGCAACATAACCACACTACTGCCATTTGGAAAAAAATACAGTGAAATCGAAACACGTTTTTACCAGCATGGTCTCCAGAAAGCGTAACCTAACATACCTCTCAATCAACAGGACAAATGCTCATTGTAAAACCACGTTGAGTGGGACGCATGGTTTGCTCCAAGGACAGACAGTTAAAGAAATGTAAAAAAAAAATCATAGATAAAGTACAGTATAGTGGCTGTGCAGATGTTCCGCAAATGTTCCGCAAATGTCTGCAACTGTCGAATATGTTGCACAGAGCAATTACCCGTCGACACAGTATAAACATGGAATTTGCAGAAGTTATGTAAGTACAACTTTACGGTGCATGTGTAGTGGGATTACAATGTAGTAGGACAGGTCACTATGCATAATTATGAAGTTACCAGACCGTAGAGTTTGTCGGTGTACACTGTATGGGGGTTTGCAACAGCATTGGCCACATTGCGTTACAGTGCCATGTCTCCACTATTCTGCGTAAAAGGCAGATATGAGTGTTCTTTGTTTACTTGACACAGTTCTCCAGTCCATGCAAAAGTATGATATGATATGTAAGGTTATTTATAACATGTTTAATACCCAGAGGTTTCTAAGTGCATACCCAGGGATCAAACCTGTGTTGCTCTGTGTCATCTTGCTTCCAAGGCGAGCATGTTGCCCCTAAGCTATCCGCCCGAGCCAAGCATACATAAAACGCTACACTGACAGTGAATGCAACTCGTGCACTGAAACAACACACTATATCATCAATACTGTGCTGCTACACTGCTTGTATTGTCTTTACAATCACCTTTCAAACACTTAAGAGTTGTACGCGCCTTCATTGTATTGAAATTAATAACCACCAGAGGTCCATATAGCAGACGACTGGCACACAAACGTAGACAGGTAATGATGTAGTGTTGCATGTTTTCGCAAAACAGCTCCTGCATAGTGCTACAATCAGGGTGGACCCCGTGAAGATGTATTTTTTTTAAATATTTCTTTGGACACACACACACAGAAAAAATGTGCAGTGGATCTGACATCTTTTGCGAAAAGCAAACACATAAAAAGAGGGGGTATTAACAACGCGTGAAAGACAAATCACAGGTGTGTAACCGTACAATAAAAGTGGCACACACAAAACGGAGATGAAGGCAGTGGGTGACCATATGACAGTACTCAATAACACACAGTACGTCACCCAAAGGTCCATGACCCAGCCACCTAGTGGCCATTTATGACATCCTTCCTGCAGAACCTTGTTCTATATGCTACCTCTGAAAACAGCTACTTACATTTATTATTATACCTGTTTCTTTGCAGATACCTTGCACCTTACTGCCGTGCCACCCCTTCCACTTCCCAACAGAGAGGTGATACAGCAAGCATTGCAAGATTACCATAAGCTGTGTGTATTTGCTCATTGTTATCTGGGACAACCGCTACGGCCCTGTATGTCCATTTGTGTTTCCAGCAAAAAGAAGCAACCTGCTAACCTTTACGATTTAATGCATCACTGAAACAACAGGTGGTTCCTTTCCTAAATTACATAAAAAATGAATTCTTCCACACAAACCACCAAAAACCACAAAGTACTCCTTTTACTACTTTTCCAAATGACAAAAGAAGTGCAGAAAGGCACAAACGGCATTCTACGCTGGAATGTATCCGCAAAATAAAGAAAGCAGAGGTTGCAAGCATCTTACACTTTCTTGTGTACATTGTAAAAAAAATAAAACCACTTCCAACAGTACATAGTGGTGTGGGTAAATTATTCAAATGCTCTCTGAGCAACTACTGTATATACGAGCACCATGACCGTATGCTCTGTGCGCGCACCTGATGTAGCTTCTCTTCATGTACCACATTTTCAGATCTACGTCCTCGCATGACAGGTTCAGCGACGCTGTGCATGTATGTTATGAAAATACCTGGAGTGCACAGTTTCAGCAACTCCTGTCAACAACTAATGTCAGCTATGAAGGTCACTGTGGTGATGTTGGGGCACACACACACGTAACACATAATAATAACGCAAAATTGCAATGCCAACAGCGTTTTTTGTGCATTTCAAATAGTACAGAAAAAAAGGTAATATTAACTCATACTTGCCAACACTACCGACTCTTGCGGTATGCTACCGCATTTGAAGCAGACCTACCCCATACGGATTTTGCTGTCTAACCCTACCCAATTATGTATTTATTCATTTTATTTATTTATTTGCATTTGTAGATCGCACAACTGCCCTCGGCATTTTGGCGCTGTTAAGAAGGCTTACTTGGTTACGTAAGTGCTTTAGAAGAACAGATAAGTATACATGTTGCCTAGCCCCTTCTTGTAGGGTGACGACACATACATAGGATAATGACAATTCCAGTGGCAAAAACATGATGGCCAACCCCATCTTGAAGGGTGGCAGCAGCAGGTAGTGCAGAAGTCAATATAGGTGGCACAGATAGGAGGGCTGGCCCTCTGTTGAGGGTGGCGGTACATAACATGCACAAAGGCAAGTCTGGTGGCAAACATGGTGGCCAGCCCCATTTTGAAGGGTGGCAGCAGCAGGTAATGCGCGAGTTAGAATAGGTTGTACAGACAGGCAGGCAGACCCTATGTTGAGGGTGGCGGTGCATACAGTGCAAAAGACAGTCCGGTGTTATGCCAGTCCCCTCTTGAGATGTGTCGGCAGCAGGTAGTGTGGAGAGTGTAGGTGGCATAGACAAATTTCTTTACACACAATCCTCAACGGGGGTGGGGGGAAAACACGCACTACACATAAGCGATGCGCTGGACACACACATTATAAACAGGCGACCAAGGGGGTGGGGGAGGACACATGCAGTACACAGAAGCCACCAAAGGGGTGTGGGGAAGCACACACACTACGCACAGGCGACCATGTGGTGGGAGGAGACATAGGTACTATACAGGCGACAAGGGGGTGGGGGACACATGTGAAATACACAAAAACCACCACGGGGGTAGAGGGATACAAATGCTTTATGCAAGCTATCATGGGGATGGGGGAGAGGCACACACTACACCAGCAACCATGAGGGGGTGAAGGTGGACACACACATTACACAAGGGGACCATGAGGGTAGGGGGAGGAAGCAGGCACTACATAAGTAACCAAGGGGGTGGGAGGGAGGATACATGCACTAAACAGCGACCAAGGGGGTGGAGGGGACATACGCACTACACAAGCAATCAATGGGGTGGGGGGAGGACACACGCACTACACAAGTGGCCAAGGGGTTGGGGGGAGGACACACACACTACGCACAGGCGACCATGAGGGTGGACACATGCACTACACAAGCGACAGGGGGGAGGGGGAGGACAATGGCTGAAGTATGCCTGCCACTTGAGGCCCAGTGGGAGCAAGGAGCAGCATCCTCCAGTGTATGATGGGCGTGTTAAATGGCCCATTAATTTGATTAATGAACTGCTTACCCTTCCATGACCCGTGAAACTGACACACCATCTCTGCACTGAGCACGGTGAGGTAAAGTGATCCTGCGGTTTGCAGAGCTGGGGAAACGATTTCACTGCAAATCAGTGTAAGAAGTGAGAGGGAGTGGTTGGGAGTGGTGCTCCACTTTTTTTTTTAATTAAGTTTTACTGTTCCTATACTTTTATTTGAAAAAGAAACAGTTCCGGAATAGTTTCGTTTTAGCATAAAAGTGTAGGAAGAATTTGACACTTGTACTTTCTGTGCACTACACTGAACATGCCCTTAAAAAGCTGATGCATGTGTTTGGGGGTTTCTATTGTGTGTGGGAAGGGGCGTGTTGATGGGTTTGTGGGGAGTCGGTGCAGACCAGCAGGGAACATACTTCCACTACTTATTTTCGTATACTTCGACCACTGCTGCAAGTGTGCCAGTCTGTAGTCAGTCTGCAAAATAGCATTGCTTTTGCTACATGCTTACTTACATACAAATAAATGTATGCACAAGTAAGTAAACAGCACAATCTTCAGAATCTGTAAGAATGTCAGTGGTGAATTGAAATGTACTGCGGCCTCATGGGGCTACCTGAATAATTATCTTCTTGCTCCACGTAATAAAGCTGCGTATCTCATTCAAAGCAATCTTCTATTTCAGAATGAAGTCATCTCCATGAATGCTGGAGCTATTTAAAATGGCGTTCCAACAAGTGACGATAATTTGCCTTCGATCCACATTTATTAGAAGGCGTACAATTATCAGTTTTTTGGCGTGACAGATGTCATACAGTATGCTGTAGTGCAATGTCTGCGAGAACCCGTTGACCGTGTTAACAGATGCAGACATAGAGCAGCGCCACTGCACAGGTTCTTCGTGAATAGTGTATCAGACGCTGGATTTATATATTTGATTTGGTATTGTACTGTTATTAGCAACCTGTTTCCGGTTGCCTTATTGACAGGCAAAAAGCAGCCAATAGAGAGAATAATGGGGGCGAGTTAATCTCATGGGTTTCCATTCCCAATGTGTTTCCAAATCCCTGCCCACGGTTTGTAATACCTATTGTTATTGCCTGCTAACAAGATTATGTGCACTGCTATAATGTTGAATTTTTGACAAACTTTACATTCACCATCACATTTTGCAGGCTCCCCAAAAAGTGGAAAAGTGAAGTAGGAAAGCTTATGTTTTGGGACAGATTTGTTTACATAACAGAGTGTTCTAAAATGTGTTGGAAAAGTACAGTTGGCTTGAAACGTGGAAAGCGATAGAACAATAGCGCCACATACAAAGTATATTTTTGCAGTGCAAACTCAGTACAAATTTGTTCAGTACAGCAAAAATAACCACGTGCACTGATGTTCAACTGTGCAAATATTCCATGATTCGGACCCTTGTTGTAATGTTTGTTCACTGTCACTCTCACTATTGTAACACTTTCTGTGACACTTTTCCCATGGTTTCTTCTGGTCAGTAGCTCAGTAGGTAAGGGTTTGTACATGAGGGCGAAATTACACTGCACATGTTTTGTTTCCCTTTAAAAAAAACAGACAAAAAAAGTTAAATGACAATGGCAAAACAACAAAGCATGCTTTACTATGTGTTTTTTTTATCAATTTTCTAATGTAATGAATTGTTCCACATAGAATACAATGCCGTGCAAGTGTGCAACATTTGGTCCTCCAGATGTTTTGGACTCCAACACCCATATGTCCTAGGTGTCACTGTCAATGCAAAGGGATATTGGAATTTGAAGTACAAAACATCTGGAGATGCAAAAGTTGAAGACTCCTGTAGCAGCTCCGGCCACAAACATCCTGTGCATCTCAGAGCTGCCTGTCCAAGCTCTTCCTTGCATACTGTATTTTCAGAACTCCAAACCAGTGTTCTCTCTCAGTACATCATCAGGGCCTTTCCACTTTTTCACTTGAAAGGAGCCATGAGCCCGAGAGGGGTGGGGTACAGCAACTGTCCCACGATCCCATCCAGCAGTCTCACAACACAGCAATATATTTCTCTCAATATAACATTCGTTGTAGGGCTTTAAATGTCCAGTTTGCAGCGCTCATCTTAGAAGCTGCATTTGCAGGAACCTTTGTGGCTGTCACTTCCCTTTGTGTATATAGAAGTGTTATCGCCTCATTACCTTTTCACACTGCCATACTTTCCAAAAAGTATTTAGAAAGTGATGTCTCAAATGTAGGGACGGCATCAGGGCCTTTCCACTCTTTCAGTGGAAAGTGCCCATGAGGCTCGGGAAGGCCTGCAGCAAGTGCCTCATATTGCAAGCCAGCAGTGTAATTAAACAGCAATATATTTCTCTCTACATTATCTTTGTTCCGGGGCTTTAAATGTGTGCTTTGCAGCGCTCTCTATACAAACTGCATTTGCCCATGTGGCCGTCACTTAATTTGGGCTATACAGAATTGTTATCACTGCATTTTATATTTGCAGAGGAAAATATGTCTTAATGAGGACAAAGCATGTCACAGTGCTCACAGCTCACACAATTGGGAACATTTCTTTGTCATATTGGGTGAGACGATAGGCAGTCCTTTCCAGCAATCTCTTCAAGTCCATATGTCAAGTGGAGGCACTTCCTGTGATGGTATAATGTCAAAGGTCTCGTGCCATAGGGCCTCATTACGACCCTGGTGCTAATGGGTTAACGGCGGGGCAGCCTTTTACGGCGCTGTTAACCCATTAGCACCTTACAACGAGGTCCCTTTGCGGGACCCGACCTGAGCGGCTGGTCTAGACCAGCCGTTAAAGTAGGGACCTGCAAAGGGACCTTGGTGCTAAGTACGGTACCGCAATTTGCGGTGCCGTACTTTGTGCCTTCCCCAGTCCCATTGAGCCCTATGAGGCAAAAATGTGAATGGGGAAGGGCCAATGTTCAATGGGGAATTACCACCCCGCCAACCTTGGAATGGGGTGGTAATTCCCCATTGAACATTGGCGGACTCGTTACGATACCGGCACCAACCATGGTGCTAATAGCGCCATGGTTTAGCGCCATTATTGTAATGAGGGCCATAATGTCCTGTTATGTCATGTCCTGTCATTTCATCAGGTGAAGGTAATGTGACATCATTTCCTGGGATGCCATCATCATACTAAGAGGCCGATTCATGGAATTAATGTGCGCTGAAATTATCGGCGTAAGCATGCGAAAGCGTGCGAATCGCAGTGCAAGGGCGAAAATCGCAGCGAAACCCGCGCACAGCGATTCATGGAAGTCTGTGTGCGTGTAAATCCCTGGATGTGTGCTAAAATTCTGCGTGGCACACGCTGGCGCACACGTCTCCAAACAGCGTGCGCTAAGCGCACAGCAAAAGCGCACATAGCGCAGCGCACACAACAAAAGTAGGTGGAACAGGGGGCGTAACACGCGGAATGGGAAACAACGCGTGAAAATGTGGGCGTCGCGGGGGAAGTACAGGAGCCAAATGCGCAGAACGCCCACACGTGCGTCTACAACACGTATTCATGGAATCGAATGGGGCTAATGCGTGCGCCAAAAAAGACGCGCTAATCCGGAAACACGTGCGCCAGCAGGAAGCAGGCCTACGTGGACCCGCGCAGCATAAAAGTGTGCGCAAACAACAAACAATCTCAGATGCCAAGATGAATATACCGTTCCTAGCACCAGTGGTCGGGAGATACCGCAGGAGGAGGATAGTCAGTCCCAGAATTTTTGTCACCCAGAACCAGCCTTTTTGGGATGCCTGATGACCAGGTGTATGGGAGGTACAGGTTTCCGCCTCACATAATACTCGACCTGGTGAGTGAGTGGGAGGATGACCTCACATCACCCACCCTGTGCTCCCAAGCACTCAGCCCCCTGGAGAAGGTCCTCAATGTACTGCACTTCTTGGCCACTGGATCATTTCAGCGGACAAGTGCTATAGTGGGGGGGTGTCACAGGCCACGCAGTCACGCTGCCTACACCAGGTGTTGGCCATCATGACTGCACGCCCATCAGTCCGCAGGCACATATACCTGCCCAAAACACCTGCAGAAAGGCAGGCTGCTGTCCAGAATTTCTATGGGGTGGCACAATTCCCCAAAGTGCTAGGTGACATTGATTGAACCCATGTGGCTCTACGTCTCCTCATGGCATCTGAGCAGATCTATAGAAACCGCAAGCACTGGCATTCCATCAACGTGCAGGTAGTATGTGATGCCAAGGGAATCATCACCTCAGTATATGCCAACTATCCAGGGTCCACCCATGACAGTTTCATTTACAGAATTTCACCCCTAAACCAGGACCTAGAAGCTGGGCGGCATAGCGATACATGCTGCTTGGTGAGTATAAATGCCACTGCACATGCATGCATGTCAGATACTGAGTAATGTCACAACCCCACTAATGATACCCATCACCACCTCCCCAGGGGACAATGCCTACCCTCTGAGCACCCACATGATGACGCCAATTCGGAACCCCACCACGCCACCCAAGGTAAGATACAACACAGCCCATATTGCAACCCGGGGCATAGTGGAGGGCACATTCGGAGTACTCAAGTCACGCTTTCGCTCCCTTGACCGCTCTGGTGGGCAGCTGTTATATGCTCCCCCAGTAGTGTGCAGGATCATAGTGGCAGCATGTGTCCTGCACAACGTTGCAACACGCCGGGGCCTGCCGGTGGACATGGTGGTGCCCCCACATCCCCAACCACATGCACGCCCGCTGCGCATGGGAGGGGAACGGGCATGTGGTGAGGCAGCCCGTACGCAGCTGGTGGCTAATTACTTCACATAAAATCACACCCCTGTGGAATGCACACAGCCCTGGCACATACCAGCTGACAATCAATGATGATGACATAAGGGACACTCAACTGTCACAACCATACCATCCTGAGATTGGTCACCTGGAAGTGTTACATTGTGTGCATCCCTACCTACTCAAACACCACCAATGCTGTGTCATCAAAAGCCATACATCTATGCTGCGAAATTCATTACCCCCTTGCTAAATACAACATGAGAACAGCTCCCTGTCACCCATCCCCTCCCCAGCTCCACCACCAAACACACCATGGCATGTCATGCAATGTGAAAGCAAACAAAGCAATGCACATGACCTGACACAAGTGTCACAAAGTACACTGTCCCTAATGGAAACTGCCCACACACAATATGCTCCCAGTAATGTATAACTAACAGCACACATTACCAAATACTTACCACCAACACAATGCTGCAACACACCATGAAAAAATGCAAAAACATGACAGTATTAAGTTCAAGTTGTGGTAGTCTTACAACCTGAATACGCCAGCACATCGACCCCTTACAACTGTAGAGTGTTGCTGCCATGCAAATGTCTCAGTGTACTGCATACAACATGAACTGCATCTGCAAAGAAGATGGCCTTGTGAAGACATGAGGAAGGAACCTGCAGATTAGAGGAAGACATGAATGCACAAGCACATATCAATACACCATGCAGTGTACAATACAACAACAATATCCACTAGGGATGTCTACACAGTATTGACTACAGAATGCCCACACAGCTCATGGGAGCCCAACGTCACTGTGTAATTCACTGTCACTTGGTCACACCCTTTGCAAGCCCATGGAAACGGGAAGCAGGAGGGGTGTGTGTGTCACGAACCCAAGCATCTAACCCAAACTCAGGACAAGCCTGCATGTGCCCAGCTGGAATACAGTGGATGCCCACGGGAACCACAAGGCAACACACTGTAAAAACAAAAAATCAAAAATCAAAATGGCCAGGTGGGGGCCAGGGGGTGTGGGGGAGGCCACCCAGGAGGTTCGAGGACAGGGTGCACACCAAAACCCACCTGCGTGGGTTTTGCGGAAAAAAAAAATACCTCCTTGGGCTCATGGCCTGCATGGCTATGCCATTGTGGGAGAACTGATGTCGTGCTGCTCATCCTCTGCTGCTGTATCAGGAGGCGGTGGCACTATGGGAGGCAGCCCACGCAAAGCCCTGGTATGGTCCTCCATGGCAGCAAGCATGCAGGTCTGGAAGGTCTGATTCTGGAGGATTAAAGTGCTGAGATCCCCATGCAGCACATCATGGGTTGGCTGCATTTCTGCACACATGGCCTCACGTGATGCTCGGATCTCCTCACGTTTTGCATGTAGCTCAGCTGAGAGTGAACGTGTGAGCTGCTCCAGCTCTGTTCTGCCCTAACATTTCGGGAAGCCTCAAGTTCAAGAAGACTCTGCCTGAGGTTATGGAGTTCTACCCTCAGGGCTTCCCTGTGGCCCTGGGACTCTATTGATATGGATTCGCGCAGAGTCTCCAGTGCCACCCGTCTATCCCTGTTGGACGCCAACATGTCTTCCCTGTGTGATTGGCAAATGGAGTCTGTTGCCTGCTGTTGTTGCTCCATCTGCCTTTCAGGGGGGATAATGGAAGTGGCCACCCTCTCCATTGCCTGCGCCATCATTTATACTGATGCTGCCTGTTGGGTTGCCATACCGTACATGGAGTTTCCCATACAGTATTGCCTGGTGGAGCACGGCCACTGTGTCGACGGGCACCACACCTGTTTGGGGCAAGGTGATCTGCACCTTGCTGTGCTGGCACTGCCTGAGGCTGCAGGACTGCATTCCCCCTCTGATCTGCTGGCCCAGGAACAGGATCAGATGCTGTGGAGTGTGACCCTGCATCCGTAACCGCCAAAGGCGGACCTACCAACACTGACATCCCCAGAGAGGGTTCTACCCCTGGTCCAGGTGGGTTGGACAGAACAGAATCCCTGCCAGAAACACTTACCTGCGACTGCACATAAGTCTCATCATCCGACTCAGCACCTGAATAGAGGTCTGGGGAGGTACACCCAGAGGCACCCCTGGACAGTATGGTCTGCAGTAACATTGGGTTTTCACCCACCACCACACCATGTCCCCCACTGGTGCCCGGTCGTGCCTTACCATCTCTTCAACCTCAACAGCACCAAGTGCGTCATCACCTACAAAAACATGAAAGACAACAAATGGAAACAGGCATGAACACCATAGCACACACATAGGCCGTGACAAGCCAGAGATCCAGTACATGAATTACACATGTCCCACATGACTATAACCCTGCCATGCATGCACTGTCAAAGAGTTGGAAGTGGAGTCAAAAAGGCAGACACTGGGGAGGGCAAGATGGATATGCAACACATTTGCAGCATGTTGGGTAGCACTGGCATCACACATCAGGCTGTGAGTGGCATGTCCAAATCACATACATGACACATGCCATCACACAGATGTCAAGTAGCATAGCCACGGTAAATTACAAAACTACAGCAATATGTCAGTGAATGAGTACTGTCACACATCCATGTCACATCGACATGATGCGAAGATTGATGCTGAATATTGTTGCAAAATATGCATGTGCCACACACTGAAACACATCCAGTGTCCAATAACACAGTCATTGTGGGCTGATCAATGGTTGGTCACTTTAACATTACAGGAAACATCTGTCATCTTCCACATGCAAACAGGCCCTAATAAAAAATGTCTGCAGCCCAATACTCCATCGGCCTGAATGGTGTAATCATTAACATAACCACATAAAAATAGTGGCCCAGTGTGGGCTGTAAACAATGACCGAAGCATATCACATATGTTGCAATAGGGCAGAATAATGCGTAGCAAAAATGGGCGAGTGGAAACAATCAGCCTGAATGAACAAAATCTGAACAATGTAGTTGTAAGATGACAGTTCAAGGTAAAGTGCACTAATGTGGGCCTAATTGGCAACTGTGGGCAGAAGGGATACAGTCATACCCAAATCCAAGGCACGTGAATGTATGGGAGGAAGCAAATGGGTGACCCATAACACTCAGGAGTACACAGCCTCACCTGGCATTCAATCAGAACCCGTCACCCAAACACCATACACATGGATTACACCCATGGGCACTCACCGGACAATGCATCGTAATCAGGTAGATCTCCCACACCTTGGATCAGTTCCTCTGTGACGAAGGTCCCAGCAACAGACTCATGTTCAGTGAGTTTGTTGTCCTCTTGTGGAGACCCACTGCCAGTCACCAGAGTAGCGGCATGATTTGAGGCCAGCTTGTTCTTTGCTCTTCATTTCAGGTCATTCCACTGCTTGTAGCAATCATCAGCTGTGAGCCTCACAAATCCAAGGGCACTTATGCGGTCTGCGATGGTCATCCAGTGTGCCCTACGTTGACCAGGTGTGGTCTTGCACCCTGGTCACCAACATTACGCGGCTATGTGCCAACACATAGGTCACAATTGCATCAAGTTCGGGGTCATTAAAGCTAGGCTTCCTTGACGTGCCGGACTATGTAGCCGTGTCTGGGGTCTCAGCCTGTAGTGCCAGAGACCCTTCTTCCTCTTCTTCAAAGGTGAAGCTGACCCTGAGTGGCTTGCACCGCTCTGGTCAGTATGGGCAGAAGCGCAGGTGGACTGGGTACTGGGAGTGTGCAAAGGCACAATGACCATAGGTCTTGGTGCAGGCATTGGCTGAAGTGTGATGTTGGCAGGGGCAACGTCAGTTTGATGGACCAGGACCGACACTGTCCCGGCTGGGAGACTCAGAGCTGGGGTGGATAGAGCTGCAGCTGCCCCTGCAACCTCCCCACCCTGCCTACTTGGGGCAGCAGATGACATTGCTGCCCCAGATCCACGTGGCCTGGTGACACCAACTTTCACCGACACACATGGCTTCGATTTGCTGACCTGGAAGTCAGCCTGGGAGTCATTCTGTGCCGGCTCAGGTGCCACAATGGGCTGGTCCAACAAGGGCTGAGCTGGGATGGTTTCAGCCACGTTTCCCTCAACCAAGGGTCTTGGTGATTGGTCTTCCACACATGGGGGTCTAGGGGCACCCTGCAAATCCTGGCCACGTCCCGTACCGCGCCCATCACGGCCACCTTTTGGAGGTCAGCCACCTTTGCCTCCCTTACAGCTAGGTCACCTCCCAACCATGGCACTGATGTTGTTGTGCGTATGGGAGTTGCAGTAAACAATTGTCCTGGGCAATTGGGGGTGAAAGGGGTAGAGTACTAGATGGAATTTGTACCCTACTGCTCTAGCAAGGCTGTCTGTGACCCCTGGGGGAAGATGACGGGTCACACAACGCACAGGCACCCCAAAAACAAAAACTAACCTGCACGCAACCCCTCGTAGACCACGTGCGTGGAAAAATGAACCCGCACTAGGCTGTGGCACTCAGAAACACAAAAACAAGCGTATGCATGTTACACGCAGCCTACAATGACCTCTGAAGGGGTGCGCGACAAACGGGGCAAGCACAGTTGGTAAATGCGTGCGCGACTCACTGTCTGCCTGGAAAAATAATGTGAAAAAAACCCTCGTGTGTGCGTAGGCAACACCCCCGCCAAAAAGAAGTCTGAGGAGACAGGACAAAAGAAGAAGTGAACACTGTCTGAGGAGACAGGACAAAAGAAGAATTGAACGCTGTTTGGGGAAACAGGCCCAAAAAAATAAAGAACGCTGTCAGAGGTAACAGGGAGTGTGAACTTGAAACGCTGTGAAGTAATCTCGTGTGAACCGACAAGAAGTACAGAATTCACCCACTCGCTCTCCACGAAAAGCAGGTACAAGGGAATGGGGTCCTACATGTACCTTTTAAAGCGGCCCACGGGTACAGCGTCACTTACGCGTGTACGAGCTAAGGCCCTTTCCTCCAATTACACGAGCTGACACTCGGAAGTGCTGTTTTTGGACGTGTACGATGAACATGCACCCGTGTTGATGGAAACGCCAGCACGCGTCACATCATTTACGCGCGTAGGCCCTTTCCTCGGATTACACGCATCCACACGCGGACGTGCAGATTTTCCACATGCTCTGATCCACTATGCCCACGTCATGAGGGAAACACCCGTGCAAGTCACGTCACAGAAGCGTTTAGGCGCTTAGGGCCTTTGGTCCAATGAAACCGCGTACGTGTGCTGACGTGCTTACACGCGAAGGGCCTTTCCTTGAATTACACGCTGACGTGTAAGATTTTCACGTGCCATATCACTCCGTATCAAGCTGGCCATGCAACAACACACGGAAGACCACGCTCCTACCCAGAAGGCCGAATTACTGCCACCCAGAGCCCCGAGCAAGCTCCCACCTGCCATCTGCTGCTGCCTGACTGCCTGCTGCCCACGTGCCCTGCTATTTTCTGCCTGCACGTCAGCCAGGGGTACAGTTGCTGTGACAACCACTGCTGGAACCGCAGACTCCCGACTGGGATACCATCGCTCGACATCCCAGCCCCAGGACCCAGTTGCCCACCCACTCCTGCCATGACGGGCACAACACCATCTGGCACCACTGGCAACCCCCAGCCAGAGAGGCAGAGGGCCACCAGCTTCAGTGCCAGGGAAGTTGGTGTCCTGGTGGAACAAGTCCTGGGGCAGTATGATGCCCTCTTTGGAAGTTTGCGCGCCGACAATGAAGGATGGACATTGTGACTGCCATCAACGCGGAGGGGGTGGCAGTCTGCGACTTACACCATGTCGCGAAGCTTGGGAGGACTTAAGGTCCAGGACCCTCAACAAGGCCCGGTGCCTTTTGAAGGCAGCGGATGCCAAGGGGCGCCGGGTACGCCTGTCCGACCACCAGATGAGTGTCCTGGAACACATATGCCCAGCGCTCCACGTCCAGGTCCTTGAGAGGCAGACCCATCTGGAGTCAAGCGGTAAGTGTACATGCATACTGATTGGACCCTGTGCGTGTGGTGGTGTGCCAGTAGTGTGCAGGTTGCACATGTGTTTTCGTAGGACCATGTAGGTATGTTTATGAACAGGGGCGTGAGGCTGCCACATGTGAGTCCTCTTAGGTGTGAGACACATCGATGGTGTATGTGTTGGTAAGCTTGCTGTGCAAATGCAGGTGTGGTAGCACACATGTTTGAATTTCTGTGTATGTACGTTGGCATGGTTGTGGTGTCACACATGGATGGTGGTTCCTGCTGCATGTATCTGCACTGTGTACATGTGCATGTGTGTGTATTTGACAAGTGTGCAACTGTGATGCAACATGGATGCACGTGACACTGATATGTAGAAGGCTGAATGCCAGATGTGACATGTATGGCGATCGCATCACTGCGACAGTTGGAGGAGATGTAGACATGCATGTAATGTGGTGGTGTGTGTACGTGTCTAGTGCACTCCCTGTGTTTCATGTGATGTCAGGCTCACCTTTGGCTGTTCATGCTGTTGTATGTGTATGGATGTTGCTGCCTGGTGCAATATTGCTGTGGAAATGCTCATGTGTGTGAGTTGAAATGACATGTGTGTCATGGAGTGTGATGCCATGTCTGAAGTTTGACACTGCCACTCATGTGCAACTGTCATGTGTGTATCAGCCCATTGTACAGTGCCCTTATGTCTGTGTTTTATCTCTCCCTGTCTGCAGCGTCAACTGATGAAGAGGGCGCAGAGGGTGCTGTGGAGCACAGCGGCAGGGATCGCACCACCAGCCGGAGACGCAAGGCCCGGCTACCCTCCCAGATTGTCATCTCGTCGGGGAGTGAGGAGTCTGGTGCCGCGTCCCAGGCCGCAGTTGCCGAGGGTAGGTCCAAAAGGCAGAGGTCGGAGGTGGACTCCTCAGCAGCAGAAGGGGCAGCTGAGACCCCACAGGGTCCAACGGAGGAAGATGGCACGGAGTCATCCAGGTTGGTGGGGTTTTGGTGGAGGATGAGGCCGCGAAAGGGACACACACGGGGTCTGGAGGTGGGGATTCCATCGGTGCTAGTGGTGCAGTGCAGGGGCAGGGACAGGAGGCAGCACAGGCTGCCACAGAGGTGCCTGTGTGTAATCCTGTCCCTGATCCTGTCACTGCATCATCTGGTACCAGCAGGGATGCCTACGTCCAGACCCGTTTTCAGTGAGGGGATGAGCGCACGACAACTGGCCTTCCTCTCCTTGCAGACGGGACCGTGTTGAGCCTGTCCTGAGTGGGATAGCGTTGCGTCAACGGGGCATGCGAGGTGACCTGCAGTCTTTTCGTGGAAAGACTGTACGTCATCTCGCATGCCTCTTTGACCACATTGACCTACTGGGACGGGTCACCGGTGCTGGATTCCTCTGTGTGCTGGACCTTCTTGCGACCCCCTCCTCACCTGAACCCTCTACGAACCAATCGTCCTCCATGCCGTCTTCCCACCAATGTGTCACCTGGGTACCCTGTGGAGCTGCCCCTGACCCAGCGGCCAGGCTGGTGGAGGACACATCCCTGCTACAGTCGGGAGTCGGACGTCCAGCAGGGGTGGCCACCACGACAACTGCACCCCAGCTGGAGGAGGACATGCAGGCAGCAAGAGCCATGGCGCAGGCACAAGCACAGCAGCAGCAACATGGTGGGAGCAATGATGGCTCTGGGCCTTCAACATCGGAGGGGCAGGCATCGGCCATAGGGCAGGAGGACCCCCGTTTTCAAGTGTCTTCCGTGTGGCAGCAGTAGGGCCACGGCATAGAAGCGGAGCGACAGCGGGCAGAAGAGGCACGGCTCACAATGGTCAGGGCGGAGAACTCCATGCGGAGGGCCCTGAGGCGGGCCGAGTGCCTTGAGGCAATTCGCAGGGAGTTGGAGGTGAACATGTCATCATCTCTGCGAACCCTCAGGGCCATGGAAGAGGACCGCCTCCAGGACATTGAGCGGGAGTTCGATGATGCCCTGGCCCTGGACATCAATAAGTGAGCCGTCGGACTAGCCCGCTGCCATTGTAAATAGTTAGATAGTGTTAGGTTTCCTTCCTGATTTTTTTTTTATTTTGGGGCGATTGGACAATGCACCACGTTTTTGTATATAGTTCTTTATTAAGTAGTCTTTTTTGTAGGTTTTATTTCATGTGTTGGGCTCATGGACCGTGGATTGGTGATTTGTATATAGTTGAACAGTGGATTTTTTTTTTTTTTTTCACCATGGAGCAATGGATTTCACTTCTTTTTTTTCCTTGGATTTGCTTTGTTGGACTAAGACTTTGGACACATTTTCATTTGGATTTCTTTGGATTCTGATTTCATATTTTTGATTATTTTCTGGATATGCTGCGTTTTATTTCTTCTTCACATTATTGTGTGTTTTCTTTTCATTACATTCATTTTGGGTTCAA
The DNA here is from genome assembly GCF_040938575.1 of Ambystoma mexicanum. Taxonomy (NCBI): domain Eukaryota; kingdom Metazoa; phylum Chordata; class Amphibia; order Caudata; family Ambystomatidae; genus Ambystoma; species Ambystoma mexicanum. The sequence goes on from NC_090926.1 coordinate 971,866,915, forward strand.
TACATTTTTGTTTCATACTTCGATGTGTGGTATTCTCTCATTGATTTCATGCATGTCATGATGTGGGTTTTCACATTCACTTGCACCCATTGTGTGTGTGTGACGGACATGTGTTCATTTACATACTTGCCATTCGGGCTGTATCATGTAATGGGCATTTCTATGTGGGTGGATGCAATACTTGGTTGGGTCTTTGGGCTGGGGTTGCGTGGGGTGTGATTTGGCTGGCAATTAGGCCCATGATTGAGGATCGTCATGACGTGGGGGCAGGGGGACATGTGTGGGGGCCTGCTGGCAGGTGCCCCTGACTGCTGGGGTGTGGGGGTGCTGAGGGACATGAGTGGGGGCCTCCTGGCAGGTGCACCTGACTGCTGGGGGGTGAGGGTGCTGGGGGACATGAGTGGGGGCCTGCTGGCAGGTGCCCCTGACTGCTGGGCAGTGGGGGTGCTGGGAGACATGAGTAGGGGCCTGCTGGCAGGTGCCCCTGACTGCTGGGGGGTGGGGGTGCTGAGGGACATGAGTGGGGGCCTCCTGGCAGGTGCCCCTGACTGCTGGGGGGTGGGGGTGCTGGGGGACATGAGTGGGGGCTAGCTGGCAGGTGCCCCTGACTGCTGGGAGTTGGAGTGCTGGGAGACATGAGTAGGGGCCTGCTGGCAGGTGCCCCTGACTGCTGGGGGGTGGGGGTGCTGAGGTACATGAGTGGGGGCCTCCTGGCAGGTGCCCCTGACTGCTGGGGGGTGGGGGTGCTGGGAGACATGAGTGGGGGCCTGCTGGCAGGTGCCCCCGGCTGCTGGGGGTGGGGATGCTGAGGGACATGAGTGGGGGCCTGCTGGCAGGTGCCCCTGACTGCTGGGGGGTGGAGGTGCTGGGGGACATGAGTGGGGTCCTGCTGGCAGGTGCCCCTGACTGCTGGGGGGTGGGGGTGCTGGGGGACATGAGTGGGACATGAGTGGGGGCCTGCTGGCAGGTGCCCCTGACTGCTGGGGTGTGGGGGTGCTGGGGGACATGAGTGGGGGTCTGCTTGCAGGTGCCACTGACAGCTGGGGGGTGGGGGTGCTGGGGGACATGAGTGGGACATGAGTGGGGGCCAGCTGGCAGGTGTCCCTGACTACTGGGGGGTTGGGTCCTGAGGGTCATGAGTGGGGGCCTGCTAGCAGGTGCCCCTGTCTGCTGGGGGGTGGGGGTGCTGGGGGACATGAATGTGGGCCTGCTGTCAGGTGCCCCTGACTGCTGGGGGGTGGGGGTGCTGGGGGACATGAGTGGGACATGAGGAGGGGCCTGCTGGCAGGTGCCCCTGACTGCTGGGGGTTGGGGGTGCTGAGGGACATGAGTGGGGGCCTCCTGGCAGGTGCCCCTGACTGCTGGGGGGTGGGGGTGCTGGGGGACATGAGTGGGGGCCAGCTGGCAGGTGCCCCTGACTGCTGGGGGTTGGAGTGCTGGGAGACATGAGTAGGGGCCTGCTGGCAGGTGCCCCTGACTGCTGGGGGGTGGGGGTGCTGAGGTACATGAGTGGGGGCCTCCTGGCAGGTGCCCCTGACTGCTGGGGGGTGGGGGTGCTGGGAGACATGAGTGGGGGCCTGCTGGCAGGTGCCCCCGGCTGCTGGGGGTGGGGATGCTGAGGGACATGAGTGGGGGCCTGCTGGCAGGTGCCCCTGACTGCTGGGGGGTGGAGGTGCTGGGGGACATGAGTGGGGTCCTGCTGGCAGGTGCCCCTGACTGCTGGGGGGTGGGGGTGCTGGGGGACATGAGTGGGACATGAGTGGGGGCCTGCTGGCAGGTGCCCCTGACTGCTGGGGTGTGGGGGTGCTGGGGGACATGAGTGGGGGTCTGCTTGCAGGTGCCACTGACAGCTGGGGGGTGGGGGTGCTGGGGGACATGAGTGGGACATGAGTGGGGGCCAGCTGGCAGGTGTCCCTGACTACTGGGGGGTGGGGTCCTGAGGGTCATGAGTGGGGGCCTGCTAGCAGGTGCCCCTGACTGCTGGGGGGTGGGGGTGCTGGGGGACATGAATGTGGGCCTGCTGTCAGGTGCCCCTGACTGCTGGGGGGTGGGGGTGCTGGGGGACATGAGTGGGACATGAGGGGGGGCCTGCTGGCAGGTGCCCCTGACTGCTGGGGGGTGGGGGTGCTGGGGGACATGAGTGGGGGCCTGCTGGCAGGTGCCCCAGACTGCTGGGGGTGGGGGTTCTGGGGGACATGAGTAGGGGCCTGCTGGCAGGTGCCCCTGACTGCTGGGGGGTGGGTGTGCTGGGGGACATGAGTTGGTGATCAGTAGTGCAAGGTGACATGTGGCTTGGCTGGGGGGCATGCCCATGGTGCTGGGTAGTCCCCTGTGGTGTGGGCTGCCTGCAGGGGCCGTGGAGGGTGTAGAGGGAACACCTGGGAGGACCCACACTGCCAATTCACGTGTAAGACTCCCCGCGCACCCCCGAAAATCACATACCCTGCTCTTACAGCAAAATTGTGTGTGAAACTTTCCGCACACCCCAGGAATACATGTACCCCACTCGCACAGGGCCTATCGCGTGTGAAACTTCCCGCTTACCCCAGGAATACATGTACCCCACTCGCACAGGGCATTTCGCGTGTGATACTTCCTGCGCACCCCAGGAATACACATACCCCACTCGCACAGGGCATTTCACGTGTGATACTTCCCGCGCACTCCTGAAATACACGTATCCCGCTCCAATCGCGTGTGAAACTTCACACGTACACCAGGAATACACGCGCACAGGGCCTATCGCATGTGAAACTTCCCGCGCACCCCCGAAATGCACGTTCCCCTTTCCAATCGCGTGTGAAACTTCCTGCGCACCCCGGGAATACACGTACCCCACTCGCACAGGTCATTTCGCGTGTGATACTTCCTGCGCACCCCAGGAATACACATACCCCACTCGCACAGGGCATTTCACGTGTGAAACTTCCCGCGCACCCCCGAAATACACGTATCCCGCTCCAATCGCGTGTGAAACTTCCCGCGCACCCCAGGAATACACACGCACAGGGCCTATCGCGTGTGAAACTTCCCGCGCACCCCCGAAATACATGTTCCCCTCTCGAATCGCATGTGAAACTTCCCGCGCACCACAGGAATACACGTACCCCACTCGCACAGGGCCTATCGCGTGTGAAACTTACCGCGCAACCCCAGGAATACACGTACCCCACTCGCACAGGGCATTTCGTGTGTGAAACTTCCCGTGAACCCCTGTTCTACACGTACCCGCTCCAATCGCATGTGACACTCCCCGTGCAGTGGGGTACGTGCACTCGGAGGGGTGCGCGTGGAGTTTTACTGGCATTTTCGGGGTTGGGGGCCTGTGCGCCATGTACGGGATTTGTGCACTGTGCATGGCGCACGGGGAGGGGTTGGGGGCGTAACTGGCGCTGCTGCCGAGTCGCTGCAAGACTCTGCGTCACGGCTGGTTTTGGAAACTAAAATCCATGAATACGCTGTGCGCGGAAATGGATTTTAGCGCATGTGGCTAGCGCAGAAATTTGCCACACATACTGTGTGCCAGCCGCGTACGCCACTTGTGCAATGAATTCTATGAATTACCCTCTAAGTGTTGTTTGTGAAACGTTAAGAATCCTACAGATTTTTGGGCACAGACTATTGACATGCACATGGGATAGGCAACCACCCTGTATTTTGCCAGATGTAGCAGCATAGATTACTTGCTCCAATAATTTGTTCACAATGTCAGTGGACCTCTGAACATGGCAAGTTTGTCTTCAACCCCTGCCTGTGTAAAGGGTTTCTGCTCTGACCTCACACGTCTGTGTGATAATTGTACACCAAAGCAGAAAAGCAGTAGGGGAGTTCTCTGAGAATGTGCGACCATTGAACATGTTCCTCTGTGTAAACAGAGGACTGCGATGGCAGCAGATGAACATCAATAGGGGCCAGAGGGGGATAGTAGCAGGGACTGTTGTCCTATAAGAAAAGTGCACTCAGAGTGAATGGAAGCGACAGTGGAACATGGTGCCTGGCAATTAAGAGTATAATTTGCAGAGTAAATTGCACATTTTTTCTCCAACAACCGTGTGGTCAGTACTGCTGTACCTTCCATGGTGGATAGGGGGAAAACAATAACAGCATACTGATTTGTGTGAACATATTTCTGTTACCAATTGTGTAGCACAAGATTATGAGATTTTGAAGTGCTCCTTTTCTTGTACTAGGATATGTTTTCTTTTCAAACCATGTCTATAAGACAACCATTGTTTACACAACTATGAAGTACACCTTAAATTGTATGTGGGCAGCTGTGTGCATTATCCATATTTGAAATGTGTGATGATAAGGAACACATTGGATGTCAAAGTATCTTATTTCACTCCCTAAGGCAAAGCTGTCATCAGGGGCAAACCATACCAAACACAAATCATGTCATATTTCTCTGTGAAGGCCAACAAGTGCAATAAAGTGCATCATATTCCAGTCCACGTATTTCTGTTCACCTCTGGTGCTCTACGAAGTCTAAAATGTCTACCACAATCATTTTTAATAGTAACCACCCATGGGAGAGATGCATATTTGAAAGGGTGTGCAAGGGAGAAACCTATGCATATAAGTGCTTACCAAAACCAACTAAGGAAAATAAAATGCACTCCATAAACCGATTAGTGAAATCCATATATTAGTTTCACAGTCTTGGCATGCATAGCTGCATTCCGTTGATGTGGGTGTGGCCAAGACCTAGGCCACACCCACCACAACGCAATGCAGCCATGCATGGGGACATGTGGCAACTTACCACAACCCACAAACATCTCCTATGCACCGACACCCTTACCAAACCCTGAAACATAATACAGCCATACATGCAAACATGTAGCCACTTAGTAAAACCCACAAACACTGCACAACTTCCAGCGCCCCTACCCACTTACGATTACATACTAATATTTTACTTCCAAGCAAACTACAAACTCTTGCAAACATTGCCCCTGAAACCCCGACTGTATTACATACTGATAACCAATACATCATAATACAGTAAAGTACTCAGTCATCTGGCCAATGGACAGAACCCAAACACATAATCCATCCACTGGAACCCTATCCACCTCTATACACACAGTATTGCACCATTTCACCCAGTAGACACTTCAGGACTATTAACTCGTTCACCTCCAGCCATGGTCCGAAAAACTGTAGGACATGCTAACAATGACCACACCCATGAAACCAATAATGTGTACACTAGCCACAATGGACAAACACAAGCCAACTGTGGTAAACATACTTGCCACCAATGGGCATACTCTTCGCTGCAAGGGCTCCGTCCATGCACTGAAGATGCTAGGTGCTTAACACAGTCAACACAGCACACTACACCCAATCTAAATATCCTGCTAGCATTTCCAATGCACTCCCTACCCCCAATTCAGCCTCCCTGCAGTCACCACAGAAGCTAGTTGCCTGACGAGCTACCCGCCAATTGGCGCAGTACTGGTGGACACCGTTTGCACACCACGTCTTCTTTCACCTAAACAGATATATCATATGACACGCTTTTCATTCCCCCACCCTTTTCATCCCATCTTCCCAGCACCAGGTGCCGCAAACCATGTTTTCCAGCCCCTTTCGCTGCCGCAGTATCCTCTGATACAACATGGCAACATTTCCCTAAATTGTGATGCACATCACGCTTCCCTTGAGTCAACCAGTGGGCGTGTCCAATATTCGCCGACATCACGCCACACTCCAGGCTAATGAGACATTGGACCGCGGAGCAAACAGGGAAATGGGACTGTGGAGCGAGCCCGATATCACTATCTTTTAGAGGCATACATTTTAGCTGTTTTTTAAAAAAAGTACTGGACTGATTTTCAACAAATTTACAAAAGCACGCTTTCAGGACCAAGCAGCCACTCCTGCTGCAAATTTGGTGAAAATCCATCCAGCCGTTTGCTCTGTAGGCCTGTGCAAAGTATTTCTCCATTCAGTCAGTCTATGAAAAAAATAAGAAATTGAGACCACCCTATAACTTTGCTCCTCCTCCACGAAACCTCACTCAACTTCCCCAAAAAAATCAGACTGGCCCATATACTTTTTTTTGCAATGTTTGATGCAAATTCATCGAGGGGGAGTGAAGTTATAAACCGGCCAAAAATTGGTCTTCCTATGAGATGAGCAACTTAAAAATAACTACACGACCGCTACTGCGGGCCGTGTAATATATATATATATATATTCAGTAAAAAACTTTGTTAAAGGGACGTTATTGTTAAGTTGCGCTACTAAAAACCTATCAAACTCAGTAAAAAACGTTGTTAAAGGGACGTAATGGTTAAAAGTAAAACCGAAAAACCCTTGAAATTCACCAGTTATGGTAAACTAACCAACCATAACTCGCGCCACTGTGCACTGCTAAGACTAACACCCAGGACATCAAAGATGACATCACAAATGCCATTGATGACATCACTGATGGCATCACATGTGCATTTACTTTTCATTAAAACTCTGTACAAGGGATTCTTATAATGTTGACCAAAAGGTGTCAAGGATCATTGGAATAAATATCATGAGCCACTTAGTACATTAAGCAATGCATTGATATAAATAGCAGTCTATTATGAAGTTCTATCCAGTATACTAAGTTACTCATGCAGAAACATAGGCAGTGTGTGCCGCATACATGATGAAGGTGCAATATTCATAATCTTGCCATGTTGAATAGTGAAATGATAACTGCTTTCTTATTAGAGTTTTGCATGCTATGAAACATGTAATAAGTAGCTAATAAAACCCACTTAATACATAATTGCATTATTACAGACAAAACACAAAGAGACAATAACACATACAAATATGAGCATATACAGGGAAAGTGAAGTAAGCAAAAAAGCAGAAGTAGTAGCAGAAAGAGTTCATAACCTAACTGATTATCTTTATGCAGAGAAATGATTGCTCTGTTTCAAAGCTGCTACTTACTCAATGTATGTGTATCACATGATGTGACTGGACCCTAAGGAAAGGAGTGTGAGTACAATGTATATAAATATGAGTATATATAGGGAAAGTACAGTAATACAAAAAAACTATGAGAAAGTGCTGATAAGCCTAATGATTAACTTCATGCACAGAAACGATCGCTCTCTTTCAAGCCTGTGTCTTTTGCTATGTATATTTTTCATATGATGTGACTTGACACTAAGGGATTTACTGTAAGAACATACTTGAAGTATACGTCTACACATGAAGTACCTTTTCAATGTTTAGTTCTTGACTGTTACTGAACAAAACCACGTGGTCTAGATATGTCAGTAAAGGAAAAAAGGGGGATCCAAACATGTGATGTCATCAATGACATTTGTGATGTCATCTTTGATGTCCTGGGTGTTAGTCTTAGCAGTGCACGGTGGCACGAGTTATGGTTGCTTAGCTTATCATAACTGGCGAATTTCAAGGGTTTTTCGGTTTTACTTTGAACCATAACATCCCTTTAACAAAGTTTTTTACTGAATTTGATACGTTTTTAGTAGCGCAACTTAACTATAACGTCCCTTTAACAAAGTTTATTTTGCTGAATTTCATAGGTTTTTAGAAGTGCAACTTAACCATAATATCCCTGACTTTATATATATGTAACATAGAACATACTTAACCCCCAGCTAGAGATTTTGATGTCCGACGGACGCGGACAACAGCAACACTACCCAAAAACTCAGGGGTATCTTAAACTGTTATATCATGCCATATAAACACTGCACAAGTTGAAAAACCAACACACAAACACATTATATGTAGTAATAAATAAGAAATAGAACCTATATATATAACACATCAACCATCCATTTAAATACCATATATACTAAAATGGAATATACCAAAACAAGAAAGATATGCTTCTAACATAATTACCTCACAGAAACTGCACAACTAGGAGCAAGAGCAGACCTACAGAACAGTGAGAAGACAACTTACCACAATCTAGTAAGTAAACCTCTTTTTTCTTATATATTTCTAAAATGTCTATATTAGATACAATAAAAGTAATATATTTTTTTTCTCCTCGCAGAAATGTCAAATACTTTAGAATGGCTTGAGGAGAATTTCCCACATGGTGAAATGTCTGAAGATAGTGAAACTAATGGTAGACACGTCTCTATATAACCAAATTAATAAGCATTACTTTGTGTGCACTTAACATATATATATATATATATTACATGGCCACGGCAGTGGCCATGTAGTTATGGTTAAGTTGCTGTTTCCATAGGAAGAGCACTTTTTGGGTGGCTTATAACTTCACTCTCCCTGGACGGATCCTCACCAAACTTTGCAAAAAAAGTATTTGGGTCACTCTGAATTTTTTTGCAAAGTCTGGTGAGGATTCGTCCAGGGGGGGCAAAGTTATAGGGGTGGTCCCAAAACTTTTTTTTTCCCATAGACTGATAGGGAAAAAATGTTTGCTCGCGCCTACAGCCCAAACCGCTGGACGGATTTCCACCAAATTTGGACCAGGAGCAGCGGCTTGGTCCCGAAAGCGTGCTTTTGCAAATTTGGTGAAAATCTGTCCAGTAGTTTTTTTTAAAAATGACCAAAAAGTAGGTAAAAAAAAATTAGTGATATCTGTGTTCGGTTCGCGGAAACACTTCCCTATTCGCTCCGCAGACAGTGTCCTGATTGGCCAATCGTCTTGCGTGATGTTCGCGGACATGCAACGTGTTCGCTGATTGGACGGCGTGGAGCGTGAAGCGTGTCAGATTTTTCGGTAGCACCCGCCATCTTGGATTCGCGGACGTCCGCAGACAGCGCGGTGAAACTTTGTTCAAAATGTGTATTTTGTAGAGTGTGTTGGTGTGTAGGAGTGTTTGGGGAGGGTGGGAGTGTATGAGATAGGATGAAAGTTTTGTTTTTTATGTGTTAGACGTTCTTTTTGTGTTCGATTTGTTTGCGGACATCACGGGTGTTCTGAAATGTTCTAAATAAACTGACTAGGGGGTGTTCTAAGGACTCAAAATGTGTCCGTTTTGTTCGCAAGCAAAGTGAAACTGTTCTAAGAACACTCGCGGTTTCCGGGGAGTGTTCGTAGGGGGTGTCCTGAGGACGCTGTCCGTATTGTTCTCTGTCAAGTTGAATGTGTTCTAAGAACACCCTCGGTGTCCTGAAATGTTCGCAAATAAACAAAATGGGGGTGTTCTGAAGACGTTTTTGAGAACAATCCCGGTGTCCTGAAATGTTCGTAGGGGGTGTCCTGAGGACGCTGTCCGTATTGTTCTCTGTCAAGTTGAATGTGTTCTAAGAACACCCACGGTGTCCTGAAATGTTTGCAAATAAACAAAATGGGGGTGTTCTGAAGATGCTTCTAAGAACACTCGCGGTGTCCGGGGAGTGTTCGTAGGGGGTGTCCTGAGGACGCTGTCCGTATTGTTCTCTGTCAAGTTGAATGTGTCCTAAGAACACTCGCGGTGTCCTGAAATGTTCGCAAATAAACAAAATGGGGGTGTTCTGAAGACACTTCTAAGAACACTCATGGTGTCCGGGGAGTGTTCGTAGGGGGTGTCCTGAGGACGCTGTCCGTATTGTTCTCTGTCAAGTTGAATGTGTCCTAAGAACACCCGCGGTGTCCTGAAATGTTCGCAAATAAACAAGATGGTGGTGTTCTGAAGACGCTTCTAAGAACACTCGCGGTGTCCGGGGAGTGTTCGTAGGGGGTGTCCTGAGGACGCTGTCCGTATTGTTCTCTGTCAAGTTGAATGTGTCCTAAGAACACTTGCGGTGTCCTGAAATGTTCGCAAATAAACAAAATGGTGGTGTTCTGAAGACGCTTCTAAGAACACTCGCGGTGTCCGGGGAGTGTTCGTAGGGGGTGTCCTGAGGACACTGTCCGTATTGTTCTCTGTCAAGTTGAATGTTTCCTAAGAACACTCGCGGTGTCCTGAAATGTTCGCAAATAAACAAGATGGTGGTGTTCTGAAGACGCTTCTAAGAACACTCCCGGTGTCCTGGAATGTTCGTAGGGGGTGTCCTGAGGACGCGGTCCGTATTGTCCTCTGTCAAGTTGAATGTGTTCTAAGAACACCCGTGGTGTCCTGAAATCTTCGCAAATAAACAAAATGGGGGTGTTCTGAAGACGCTTCTAAGAACACTCGCGGTGTCCGGGGAGTGTTCGTAGGGGGGGGTCCTGAGGACCCTGTCCGTATTGTTCTCTGTCAAGTTGAATGTGTTCTAAGAACACCCGCGGTGTCCTGAAATGTTCGCAAATAAACAAGATGGTGGTGTTCTGAAGACGCTTCTAAGAACACTCGCGGTGTCCGGGGAGTGTTCGTAGGGGGTGTCCTGAGGACGCTGTCCGTATTGTTCTCTGTCAAGTTGAATGTGTCCTAAGAACACTCGCGGTGTCCTGAAATGTTCGCAAATAAACAAGATGGTGGTGTTCTGAAGAAGCTTCTAAGTACACTCCCGGTGTCCTGGAATGTTCGTAGGGGGTGTCCTGAGGACGCTGTCCGTATTGTTCTCTGTCAAGTTGAATGTGTCCTAAGAACACTTGCAGTGTCCTGAAATGTTCGCAAATAAACAAGATGGTGGTGTTCTGAAGACGCTTCTAAGAACACTCGCGGTGTCCAGGGAGTGTTCGTAGGGGGTGTCCTGAGGACGCTGTCCGTATTGTTCTCTGTCAAGTTGAATGTGTTCTAAGAACACCCGCGGTGTCCTGAAATGTTCGCAAATAAACAAAATGGGGGTGTTCTGAAGACGTTTTTGAGAACACTCCTGGTGTCCTGGAATGTTCGTAGGGGGTGTCCTTAGGACGCTGTCCGTATTGTTCGTTGTTAAGTTGAAAGTGTTCTAAGAACTATCGCGTTGTTCTGAAATGTTCGTAGGGGGTGTCCTGAAAACGGTGTCCGTATTGTTCGCTGGCAAGTTCAAAGTGTTCTAAGAACACTCACATTGTTTGCAGACATTAAAAGTGTCCCATAGATCATAGTTGAAATGTTTGACTCTATGGATGTGATATGCTGCGGTGGTTTTTGCCAATTGGCCATGCACCCAAGACTCTATGCCCTGGCAACAACCACCGCAGCATATCACATTCATATTTGCTTATAACTTTGGGTGAAAAACAAATGTATAAGGAACAAAGGTATTAGATACTATGGATGTGATATGCTGCTATGGTTGTCCTTATTATTGTATACTTACTGTTTGGTCTAGTAATGGGAGTCCATGTTTTTCTTCTTCATTTCTGTGATAAAAGAAAATAGCATGCTAGTATTAGTATTTTGTAATGACTTATTACATTGTATAAGCAATATACTTTTATTTTTTTTCGACCCTCATATTTAATAGAGTACAAATCAGAGTACTGTGCAATTTGCTCAGTTTCTGTATTTGTTGCTAAAATCATTGGGTCTGTGGGAGAAAAAAAATCCATGTTGGATTAAAAAAAAAAACCTTTTTCTGTTATGCTACAGTTTATTTGTTTGTTTGTTTTCAGTGTTCACTTGTTGTTTCTGGCTAATGCTTTATACTTTGCTTTGTTGTATTTTTTTTGGAGCAGTAACAGATTCTTCATTTGTTTTGATATTATAAAATTTTGGAGCAGTTAGATACCAATTGGCGTATTCTAACTGTCTATTTTTTAATATATTTTAGTGGTTTTGATTTATCTATTTGGATATTGTTAAATTTTGGGACAGTTAGATACCAATTGGCGTATTCTAACTGTGTATTTTTTGGCCTAATTTAGTGGTATTCATTTATCTGATTAGTTGTTGTAGAATCTTTGAGCTGTTAGATAGCTTTTGGAGTATTCTAACAGTTTACATTATTTTAACACAAATTTACTTAAAGGTTTAAATACAGTTTATTTATCAAATTTTAGTTTTAAGAACATCAAATAAGCGTTTGTAAGATTTGCTGGTAATCTCTGCTTTAGAGTAATGGTACTATCATTACATTCAAACCATCCACATTTCTTTTTTATATATGCAGTATAGTGCCCTGAATTGGTTGTGGCTCCTGCGTGGTAGATTATACCTATTGTAGTGAAGGTTTTCTTACCAAGTGATATTTGACCATGTGTGAATCCAGTCAGCTTGCAGTTGTTTTTGGTACCATCTGCATTGTAACGTAGAAGCATTAGTATTACGTATTTACTAGGTGTTTGTATTACTAACGTGGAGCGATTATCTGAATTGCAGGTAGAGCATAATCTACCATGGTTTGCGTTTTGTGCAAGTTGCTGAAATGGAATGGATTCACAATTTGGTATTGATATATATATGAAGCGTTCATTGGGGATTTCTTCTTGTGTCACATTGTTGCAGAGAGTGAATGTATGTTTCCACATGTATGAAATCTGAAAGACTTCATTTATAGGTATGTTTTTGTTTTCCAGTACTTGTAGTAAGTACATTAGAAATTCTTGTGGATCTTCCTGTGAGTTTATAGTGAATTTCACCATTCCAGCACAGTAGTCCAATTGTCGTCTTATTCCAAAAACACTATATGTGTTGTCAGGATTGTTTGCTGCATTTCTGTGAAGTACTAACATTTGCAAACACAATGGGTCTGTACTGTGTAAGTAAATGTTGTCAACAATTGGTGGTAATTGAAATAGAATATTCATTGCTACATTTGTATAGCAACTTACACCAACTATATTTGAGAATTTAAATGGTCCAGGTAGTTCTGTATCTAACTGCTTTTTTTGGAGTTTGTCTTCCTTCTTTAAAGAAGTACCTGGTTTACTTTCTCTAATTGATTCTTTATTGTTTGTGGTACTTGATGAAGTATTAGTTTCTTTTACTCTCTTTGGAGGATTTGCAGTGACGTCCTGTTGCATTTCTGTTTGATTTAGTTTTCTTTTACAATGTTTTAGTTTTTGTGGAACAGAATATGTGTTTAGATGGGGAGTGTATAGTGAGCGAAGTCTATTATATTCTAAAATGAAAGGAATATCAGCGTTTACTTTACTTGCATCAAAATTGATTAGAAATAGACCATCAAGTGTATGTAAGCGTGATAGTGCTACGTAGCTCATGCCTTCTTTAAAGACTGTGTTACCAATATCTATCATTGCTTTATCTAGGGTAAGACCTTGTGATTTATGAATCGTGACTGCGTATGCAAGAGTTAGAGAAAATTGTTCTCTACGTACATACATATCTTTGAAGAAAAGGAATCTAGCTGTTGAGCGTCCTATCCGTTTTACCTCTGAAAGTTTGTCAAAGAGTATATTGACAAACTGAATTTTGTTGTCACGTGGGTATGTTTGAAAGCCAACAACTGTACCCAGTGCTCCATTAACTAGTCCTTGGTCCACGTCAAGGTTACGTTTAAGCATTACTCTGCAATTTAAGGATAATTTTAACATCTTTTCTAAGCCTGCTGTGTTTGAGATTGATTTTTCTAAATTATTTAGTCTTGTTGTGGCTTGGTCACACATGGGTAGTGTCATACCATGTACATCTAGTTTGTCTGTGGCGCTAATTTCCATTATCGGTTGCATTTCTTTACTTAACATTATTTCATTGAATTTGAGACAGCTTGCAAGAGTTGGTATTAGGGCCATACAATTGACATTTTTGTGGGCTAATTGTTCCATAACATCTGTAGCACATGCATTATCGCCATAAAGTGCATTAATGTGCCGGGTTTTCAATGTTGCTTCTGCTTCTGTAGAAAGTATACCAACTCTCAAACTTTTTAAAATGTTGGCATAAGTTAGATCTGCAGATTGGCGCATGTTTTCTGTTAATTCTCTGTATTGGAAATGTTGCCAAAGGTTGACATTTCCAATGCTGCCAACAGTTTTACGGCAGAGTTTGTGCCCTAATGTTTTAAAAATAGGTTCACCTTTTACTGGTGTTAATTGAAGCAGATCTCCAAAAACAATAATGTGTTTTCCTGCAAAGAGCTCTTCATAGTCTGTTTTGAGTACTTCTTGTAATCTGAGGTGAATCAAAGCTAACATCAGGTTGGAGACCATGCTCACTTCATCTATTAGTAGCATTTTCATTTGTTTCAATACTCTGCGTAATTCCATTGCAGCTTCTGCAGAAAGTTTGTAATAGTCTAATTTGTTCTGGTGTTCTACTGGTAATAGTAGTAATCGGTGTAATGTAACACCACCTATGTTGTAGGCAGCTAAACCTGTGGGGGCAGTGACAACAGCTGACAGTTTGTTGTTTGTCAATTGTTGAAGGAACTTACTAATGATTTTGATTAGGAATGTTTTGCCAGAACCAGCTTCACCACTGACGTACAGTAGTATAGGTTTATAATTATGGCAGGAACATTCTTTATTTTCATGTTTTACACCATGTGCAATTTGTTTTGTTACTTCTTGAAAAATGCTACTTAGCTCATTGTTTAGTTTTATTGTAGTATAGTTAAGTCTTCCTTATCTTCATACTGACACATGGGCCCTCATTACGACCCTGGCGGAAAGTAACCGACCGGACCGCCATAGCGTAAATAGCGTTTCCGCCATTGCACGACGGAGTAAAGTGCGGCTAATTCTGACCCATCGGGCACGAGCACTACGCCATGGCGGAAGTGGAAAGTCCGCGATGGCGGAAATGTCCCCAAAACGCCCCTCACCGCCGTCGTACGGCGCCCTAGGTGCAATTCCGCCACCCATCATAGCGGTCACCGTAATGAGCGGCAATCGGAAAATACGGTGACCGTAAATATACGGAAACGGAAGTAAAAACATGGTCCCGGAACGGGAAACAGCACGCCGTACACCTATAAAATCAGAATTTCCACACAACCATTAAAAATACTACCCTGAGACACATCCCAAACCGGTAGCCACCCTAGTGAAAACAATTAAAATGGGAAAAGTAGCGAAAAAAGCGTGCGACCGCAAGCGGCAGGTCCACTTCTCCCGTGAGGAACTCACCGTGCTCACAGAGACCCTCCAGGAGAATGCTGCCGTCGTCTTCTCGACGCAAATGACCAGGACGGCACTTGCGGACAAGAAGGCCATATGGGCCCTGGTGGCACAGCGGGTAAGTGCGGTGGGGACCGCACCCCGCAACCCACAGCAATGCAGAAAGCGATGGGACGACTTGCGGATACGCGTACGGAGCATACTATCCGCCAACCGTAACATTGCCACAGCTACCGGGGGAGGATCGGAATCACCCATCAAGTTGACCCCCTGGGAAGAAATCTGTGCCTCCACCATTGGAATGGAGAGTATAGAGGGAGTCGGAGGGATGGAGAAAGGAGTGCAGACATCCGAAGAATCAGGTAGGTGGGCCAAATAAAACAATGCTAAATCCACAATGTCCAATCATGTGAAGCACCACGTGTCCACATAGTGCAACAGAAACACATGTCCAGGAGAACGTCCACATATATAGGCCTGATAGCGCACTTTAAAAGTCACATTAAATACATAAATAATTTAAAATCCTAAAAACACCCTCTACACGTGCAGCAGGCACACCCTAACTGCAGGCTGCAAAACAACTGCATCCTCAATCCACACAAAAATTAAACCACCTCCAAGGCCCTGACCCAAATCACCCTCAGGTACCACCCCAATGCATGTGATACATTGCCATTCCAATTTCCACAGACCCATTAATAACGCTCGCCCTCCTTTACTCCACCACAGGGTCCGATTCAAACGACGAGCTCCAGGACACCCCTACCAGCACACCTGCAAAGAGGGCCAAGACCAACGGCCAAAGACCCTCCACCTCAGCTGCACGGATCAAGACACGGCCGCAGCACAAATCAAGTGGCAGCACACAGAAGGGAACTTCAACAGGCACCCCAGCAGCCAGCATGCCCACAACAGCACCACCACAGGTCCCCCCAATGGATGCCACAGAAGGCACTGCTTCTGGTGGCAGCAGCACCATAGGTGACACTGCATTAATGGCAGCATGCTCCGACACAGAAAACGGGGATGTCGATCTAGGATCCATCCGTGACCTGTCTCAATCCCCCTGTTTGTTTCATCCCGTACACCATGAGGATACCACGCAGGGGCACCCACAAGACGACGACTGGACATCCCCCACAAGCCCTGTGGCAAGGCAACTTGAGGTGACCAGCCCCTCTGTGACACCACCGCAAATGGCCATGGCACAGCAGAGGCAACAGTCCCTCGACCAGGTGATCGTGCAACAGCAGCAACTGGCCACGCTCCTCAAGGACCATGCTGATGAATGTGGGGGTACTAAGGCAGCCATAGAAACATCAACTGAGACACTTAGGGCAGAAATGGAGAGAAGTACAGAGACACTAAGGGCACAAATGGAGAGAAGCACCGAGAGCCTGAGAGTACAAATGGAGAGAAGCACCGAGAGCCTGAGGGGGGAACTGCATGCGACGTCCAAAGACGTATGTGCTGAACTTGCCGCTGTGCGCCGTGTGCTCACTGAGCTCTCACAAACCCTTAGGGACATGCATGGACGTGAGCAGGCAGAGACATCATCCGTTGCAAGTTCCGTCCAGGGCAGCCCCCAACGTAGATCTGGGAGGAACCTGCGCTCTACAGGCAGGGGTGCCCCTGATACCCGGAGAGGGGGCTTGCAATAGCGTCTGCCCAATGACAATGAGCATCTTTGGACACTGGTGTTCGGGGGGGAGGTAGGAGGGTGGAGGGGGTGTGTTGGGCTTACTTGGGTGGCGGGTCGATGGGGTGTGTAACATAATTTCACATATGCTATAAAAATTTCACAATCATCCAATGAGATGTGTGGACATTGATCTTTGTGTACGAGGCCTTTATAGGCGTACAGTCCATATTGTGCATGTTCCAGACACACACAGTGCCACAAGTCCTGTGTCCATGTATCAGCCACCAGGCGTGAGTGCTAGAAGCATGAATCTATGAGAATCTGACGAATTTCACGGCCCTCCTGTGCCTCGCGGACTCCTTGAGGTGCTGCCACATCCCCACCCTCATCATGACCATCTTCAGGTGCTTGCAGTTCTGCGTCAGGGGGCATGGGCACATTTCTACGTACGCACATGTTGTGTAGCATGACACATGCCATGACCATCTTTGCAACCTTCTCATGGCGGTACAGGAGTGCCCCGCCAGACCTGCTGAGGCAGCGGAAACGAGTCTTCAGTAGGCCGAATGACTGTTCTATGACTACACGGGTACGTGAGTGGGCATGGTTGTAGTCCTCCTCATGCTGGTTCTGTGGGTTCCGGAGTGGTGTAAGGAGCCATCTCTTCAGTGGATACCCGGCATCACCTGTATGTGGACAATAAAGGATGTTTGTGGAATGACATTGCTACGTACGCACCCCCCCCCTTCCTGCCAGGTCATTGCCACATCACATACCCCACATTATCATGCATGGAATGAGACTCACCGAGTAGCCAGGATCTGTTCCCTGCGTGTCGCTCCATGTAGCGTGGTATTGTAGAGTTCCTCATGACCATGGAATCATGGGTTGATCCAGGAAATCGGGCACAACAATGTGTAATGATCCTGTTGGAGTCACACACCATTTGTACATTAAGAGAATGATATTGTTTTCGGTTGCGGTACTGGGCCTCCATGGCATGTGGGACAACCAATTCCACATGGGTGCAGTCGATGGCACCAATGCAACCCGGTATGCCGCCAAGTGCATGGAATCCCACTTTTGTGTTCGTAATTTCCTGCTCCGAGCGTGGTAGAGAGATGTAGTCGTCTGCGTGCTTCAGGAGGGCATCGAGCACTTGCAATAGTGTCCGTGAGAACACTGGCTGTGAAATGCCATGCAACTGTCCGACTGTGTGCTGGTAGGTGCCTGTGGCCAGGAAGTGGAGTACAGACACCACCTTCAGTAGGGGTGGGATGGCGGTTGGGCTATCTATCATGCTGACAAGGTCAGCGTGTGTCATGTCCACAATGGCGGTTATGGTGTCCCGGTCCAAACGGTAGAGGGTGTGGATCTGCTCATCAGTGAGGTTGAACGGATGTGCTCGGAGGTGTGGGATTGCGGGCTGCCTGCGTGGTGGTAGTGGCTGTGCTGGCGGCCCTTGCTGGCCCTGCCTTGCCCTCCTCCTCCTCCTGCGTCTCCTCTGTGCGGCCGGTTGTTGTAGTAGTTGGTGTTCGTCTTCTTCTTGAAGTTGGAGTACTTGCAGTGCTATCAGGTCCCCCAGGGCCAACATTGCTAGTCCTGCCGGTAGCATTCTGGAGTGGGTGTGGTTGTGGGAGGGGGTTGGGTGTGCAATTTATGTGTCTTCAGGCTGTATAGCCTCCACCTGTGGTGATTCATTCCACCTGTGCAAGCTGCTATCCCCTTTGGGCGAGCACGTCCCGCACACAACGCTGCAATTCGACGCATGGCATCTTGCTATTACAATCATGTATTTAATCCCGATGGCAGTGAAATATTGGTTCATATGTTCATTCTGCTATGGTCCCATTGTTTCACATACTATCTTTGCAGTTGCGAACAAACTTGTGAAGGGTCAGTGGAATGTAGTACTCGATTAACGGTGGACCCTCATGCAGCACTGTACCGAGGTTCACCGACGGGCGGGGCGTCCCATTTGTGAGTGAAGCCAGTTGCCATTTTCACACACTGCCGCACTACATGGATGAATTTGTGATTTCAAGCGGTCACAGATGCCTTTTCGACGTGATGTTGCAAATGAGGAATTCGAAGGACAGCGCTTTCGGTTTTCAGCTAGCGGCGAGGAGACGCCCACAGGTCTGACTGCAGATATAAAGTTCTATTGTTTAATGTCCTTCGGACAGGGGCCATGGCGAGAATGCAATGATTGATATGAATAGTATGGGATGCGCAATAGCGTAGTGGACGATAAGGCCGGACGTTCCCAAATACATGTTACTTCACAACACTGGAATTCCGGGCTGGAGCACAGTGGATTTTGCAGACTGCATTACGCACAGACTCAATGGAAATTTCACATGTTATGTGAGTAAATAATCAGGCGTTTTCATACCGGGATGAGGGAATGATGTATGGATGCATGGACAGATGATTTAATAGTGAGTTTGCCATGTACATGGCTTTTTGGAATCTATCCACTTCCCCTGCGCTATGTGATGCAGGGCTGCCATAGTGGGACCATCGTCTATCTGCCCTTGTTGAACCCTCCCTGTCTCGACGCGCCTTCAAACACTTGTGTCTATGCACGTTACTAATCCCATCTAATGTATTCTGTTTTGACAGACGCATGCACACAAACACTCGTTTGTAATAGTGTTTTCACCTCGATTTATATAGTTATGATTCGCAAATGATTTTTGGGTGGGAATAATCCTTTTGAGTGGGCTAGCATGCATATGGCTGTGGATTTAGTGTGATCATTGAAGTGAGTAATTCAAATGAAGTTCTGATGGCCATACTATTCTTTTTCATTTCATTTGGGTGACAGGTATCTCCTCCCCTTTTGCCACTGCCATCTGTATGCCGCTCCTGCAGATGGATTTTACTCCCGACACCTGCTGCTTCGTGTTAATCAGTGGAGCAGCATTACGATCTTATGGGACGATCGCCAATGGGCCACATGCCCTTACGCAGTACTAGTGGCTAGGAGCAACATATCGACCTTTCAGCTGGACTAGTGCCTACCTAATGGGACGGCCCTGCGGTTCTAGGCGCTTCCATGTTGCCTTTTTGGACGTGAATGTAGCCCCTGCGTACCATGAAGGAACAGGGCGTCACACAAGAAGAAGCTGGTCATTTATTGCGGATGCAGCCCACATTGATGAAATATATTTTGGAGTTCATGACCTAATAGCTGTATGGGCTTGGTGATTTTGTTGTGCATTAAATTTTGTTTATGATATTGACCGTGTAGCGTTATTCTTTGCAAGTAATGTGGCATATTCCTATTTGTGGAGCGATGTATTGTGAGAAGATCTGCATTGGGTTCCGGCTTCTGAGTATAGTTGCGTGGTACTGTGCTGGGCGCGTTTGCCTACGAAGCCCAGTGAGGTCAGGGATAGGGGCTACCATTATGACTGTTTTAATGATGTCATGCTCAGGGGCGGGGGATTAGCTTTTGTGTAACAGATGCCGGTCAGCCAGGTGGATTGGTGGAATGATGTGATTATCAGAATATGGCTGGTCACAGGTGCCTGTGTTTGCGTGCGTTTCTTGGAGGGAGACTGAGGTCATGTCCATTGGAATAGCTTCTGTATTCGTGCCATCTGTGCCCTGCAGCTCCCATTGGCCCCTCTTGAGATGAGCCTGGCTGCTCATTCACTCTGCCAACTTGTGTGGTACATGCTTATGCTGATGGTTGGTTTGTTTACTGGCAGGAGTACAGGGCTGGTGCAGTCTCACTCAGGATACTGCTTTGAATGTTGCCTTACACTGGTGTCAGGCGATGGGGGGCCTGTTTCTGTTTGTCTCATATTTCAGTTCATTTTGCTGTACTTGAACCTTCACATGCCTGTGCTGCATCAGTACGGCAATGGTGCCATGGCAAATATGGATGGCCACTCACAAGGCACTTGGAGCCCCTAGATTCATTTGTCCGTTGGCATGCATGGGTGACTTGTACATTTCACTGGTTGCATTGTGTGACTTCATTGCACCTACGAGGAGTTGTGCAATGTGGCCAGGGAGTGGTGTACAGGCACTCAGTAGGGCCTTTTACGGTTGGTTCGCGATGCCGTACTTCTCACCATGGCGGAATGGTACTTTCCGCCATGCTTGATGGCGTTAGGTACATGTCCGCTAGGGTCAGAATTCGCGTACCGTTGCGCCATGGTGGTATTTACAGTTTGGCATGGCGCGCGTGCGCGTACTTGGTGCAGTTAGCGTTGGCGTTCACTACGGTGTCGCTAATGGCATCGTACTTTACGGTGACGGGTCATAATCGCACCGAGCGCTATTCGATGGCGGTATTGCATTTCCGCCATCGTTTTTCGATTTCCGCCAGGGTCGTAATGAGGGCCCTGGTGTTTTATACTTCTATCATAGCTAATTCTGCCTCATTTGTTATTAGTGGTTCTCCCAGTGGTTCTTGGCTTCCTGTTACAGAAGGTTGACTACTGTCAGGAGTATCCTTATCTAGTTGGGCTTGGAGTTCTTCTTCATGTTGCTGTTCATTGTGCAACATTGTTTTGTACTGTGTAAAGTTTACATCAGTTATAGTGCTTTCATTTGTTTTGAATGCATCCTCATATGAGTCATAGTTATCTAGTAATTGTTCTTCTTTTCTCCATGGTTTGAAGAGTTGTAGCAGGGACATGTAATATACTTCTTTATGTTGAGGAGTCTACAATGACAATTTGATATGATTAATTAAATTTGGTTTAGTGAGTTTAACTAAGCTGCCTTCACAGTCTGTCACTCTATATTTACCTTTTTTTTCATCAGGTTTCATATTATTTTTGTATGTGTAGTTTTGGGTATAGACACATGTTTTCCAAAGTATTACTTCTGTTTGGGTAGTATGTGTCCAATAAATTGTTTTTTAAAATGTCTTGGCTGTTGGGATCATGTTTGGCTATTGTTTCTATATCTTCATATGATTTTAGAACTCTTTTTCTAGATTTAGCTGGACCAAGACTTAGCCATACTATATTTTCAGATTTACCATACAATGAAGTACCAGTTAAACGATCAGCTGCTTCATAAGATCCACATTCTCTATGGGTGAGCATTTTTATGCCCAAGCTGTATACTTTCTGAGATACTGTTTTATCTGATGACAGGTCATTCCAGAGGTCTTGGAGCTCTGTCTTTTCTGCTTTAGTTAAGTATGCTGTGACATATCATGCAACTGCAGTAGAATTGTCTGCAATGTACTGCACATCTATGTTTGCATTCCATAAGTGGGCAATGATTGCATTATAATCATTGATATATTTTTCTTCTTCTTTTCTTTTTATGTAATATGTATTTTTAGGTGACTTACCTTTAACACTATGTCTAACTGAAGACATGAGGTTGTTTACTTGACCTGTATTTGTAACTGGTCTAGGGAAACCAAATCGGCATTTGGTGTAGTATTTGCCTTTGTTTTTGTATTTGCGACAATTGCATCACTGTCTTGACCAAATTTAGGAGCATCTTTAATCCATAAAAGCATGTGGAGATGTGGTGGTCCTCTGGCTTGGTATTCTTTTCTCCAAAAGTAGTGTTGCACTTCTCCAAGAGGAGGAACAGTTTTATTACAAATAAAATGTAGCATAGCAATGAAGCGATGGTGAAAATATCTTGAAACATTAACAGGATCCAAAGAACAAAGTTCTCCAAGTGTTAGAATATCTATGTTTGTTTTGTTTTTATTTGATATGCGTAGGAAATCATGTAAATCTTCCCATGCATATTCTGCACAACTTAATGTAACAAACCAAGTGGGTGGGCCAAGGTTTCTGATCATACAACGTACATCTCCATGACGTCGAAACCAGTACTCTTTAGTACCACGCATATTTGCTAATAGATTTGTAATATTTGATTGTAAAACCTCATCCTTTTGTTGCACTTTCTCTAATAATTGTGTAAGTGGCATATTTTGAAAGTGTGATCCTGATTTTAATATGTGTGCAACTGCGTAACATAAAGTTGCTAGTTCACTTTCAAAGAGTAGGTGGAATATGTATTCCACATTTTGTCTAAATCTGGGATCTTCAGAATACATCCGTAATGAGCGGTATTCTGAAGCTGATATTTGAATAGGTCTATCATCATACCTTCCTCCTTTGCCAGTAGGAAAGAGTAGAGGAAAAGCACATGCTTCTATAATTTTTTCCCATATACTAATTGGCGATCCTTTTGTTTGACGCATTTGGTAAGTTTCCAGTACATCTTGTACGGTGTCATTACAGTGCAAAGGATGAATTGTATAATGGTCAAAAGTATTTGATTTTGTAGCAGGATCTAGTAGCTCAAATTGACCAGCTTCTTGTGTTTCTTGAATTATTTCAGTTGTATCTTTCAAGTTTTCTTCAATATTAATTTCTTTGTAATATTCATTATTCTCTTTAAGATATTGGAAGGCTTGTCTAACTTTATATAAATCTACCAGCTGTTGCCATATTTTTTTGTCTTTTGTAGGTACTCCATTTACTAATATAATTAAAGATTGCTGCATTGGACGTTGCACTCCTAGAGTATGCACATTTTCTTTTAGATTTAATGGTAAATAAACTACTTTTC
Source organism: Ambystoma mexicanum (assembly GCF_040938575.1). NCBI lineage: Eukaryota > Metazoa > Chordata > Amphibia > Caudata > Ambystomatidae > Ambystoma > Ambystoma mexicanum. Next base: position 971,889,996 of record NC_090926.1, read on the forward strand.
CACGAATGCCTTTTACCAATTCAGAGGGAGGTAATTTTGCTGTTTTTGGTTGAAGGCGTATTATTGCTTGAAATGGGTGTACTGTTTGAATTATGATGCTCTCATATAAATTATGTTGTTGTAGAGGTTTTGGTACTGGGTATAATTCCAAATTATTTGTGATAGAACGTGAAGGAGTTTGGTTGTTGTCAAGTTTTGTAGTGCAATAACTGCAAAGTATTAAGGGCTCAGTTATTTCATATTTGTTTTCTGCTACAAGGTAGAGAGCTAATTCAAACCATTTAGAATCTTCATTGTCTTCTATTTTGTATGATAGGTCCACAGTTTTTGTGTTACTTTTATAAAAAATTCTACGGCAACATACACATACATGGTTTGGTACTTCAGCTGATGTACTTTTAAATTTTAGTATTTCTTTTTTGTATGTGTTTAGCAAAAGGTTGCCATGTGTAGAATTGTTGCTTAATTGGTTTAAAGCTATTTCATTCTGTAAATGGCTTTCACTTCCAAAATATTTTTTCTGGATATAGTGAATTTCTTCAAGTAGGTCTTTTGCTGTACCATGGTGAAGGATGTTATTTAACTTTGCTAGTGCTAAAGCAGGACTTTTTGCATAGTACAGTTTATAGACTAGATTTCCTATAGTTGAATGATGTGTTGATATCCTTTTGATATCATGGAAAGTGGTTTTACAAGTAGGTCCTGTAATGCAGTCCAATGAATGTCCTTGTAGTCCTGTGTACTTGCGCACTGTACAGGTATCTATATTTTTTGCAGTAATTTAATTTTGATTTTGTCTTTGCTTTTTACATATTTATTGAGGAATTGGCGTAAAGATTTGAAACATTGTTTGGGAATGTTACACATTGACCTGCATGGCCATTTGTACACTAGACATTCTGATTCAGTTGAATGGAGGGGTAATTCTAAGTTTTCAGAGCATATTTTTGTAAGAAGTACTTCTTGTTCCATTATGGTATTATTCACTTTTTCATAACCTCGACCACTGCTATGTATGGCAATTGTATTAGTTTGCTTTTGTTTGTACGCTTCTTCATTAAAATATGGTTCTGTGCTTGTAGTATGATTCCATTCACCTCCGCGGATACTTAAGAAGTTCTTTCTGTTGATATTTCGCTTATTGAGAAGTCTTTTTTGTAATTTAGTTATTAGTTTTGTTAGTGGTTTCATTTTGTTTAACAGTAAAATAAATAAATTTCTTTTGAGAAGAATTGCACTGTCCATCAATGCTTCTAAGATTAATTTCCTACGATAGGTTTTAAGCTTTGAACCTGATTTCTCTCCTGTTTTTATAAGATTTTGAAGGACTTTGTGACGGTATATTTTGGCTAAAATACTTTTCTTGGTATGCTTACTTTGCACTATATTTGAATTTGAAGAAGTAGTTTTATCTGTACTGATAGCTGATTTTCTGTTAATTGTTTTTTGGTTTGTTTTACATTTTGATAGAGGAAGCGACGTTGTTGTACTTGAAACTTCTTGTGTTTCACTAAATGATTGTATTAGCTGTTTTGTTTCAACTTTTTTTTACAAATTCTGTTAGAGATGGATGCTTGTGTTGGACACCTTTATTTTCATTTTCTCTACTTTTGCGTTGCTTTCTACGGACTTGACTTTTGGTAGGCATTCTTTAGGGTCTGTTGTAAAAAATAAAGAAGATATGGGTTGGGGTGTTCTGCAATGTATGTGTGCTGTGTGCATGAGTGTTTGAGTAAGATGATAAAGATGTATGTAATGGTGTGTGATTGTGCATTGGGAACTAAAACTAGTAGGGAGAGGTATTCTTGAATTTATTTGTTACTAAACTGGGGTTCAGATGACAAAAAAAAGTAAGCTAGTGGTGTGGAAAAGTACAAATAGTAAATCTAATGTATACAATTAAAACAGTTGTTTGTTCTATAATATGAAAATTGTAGTGGTTCAGTTGGGTAATTTGTGTGTCCAAAAATAGAAATTTGTGGGCCATTCTGGCTGTAAATCGCTGTTTAAGACATGGACATTTTTGGACAAAATGGAACAAAATCTCTATTTTTAGAAACCGAAATAGCTCGTATTAATGTTATAGTATATTTGATTAATAAAACAAATATTATGGTGATATTTTACTTACTTTTTTTTTTTAAATTAACAGGTAACTTTTTAGTTTTTCTTTCTTCTTCAAATTCGGCTGCTTCTTTTCAGGAAACTGGTCTTCACTGCAATTGTAAAAGCTTCAAATTAGTAACTTTGTTTGTATATAGCACTGTTTTTAATTTAGATATTGATTTTTTTAATTGAAATCCTCAGTGCTTTCTATAAAATCATTAAACTAATTTATTTACATAAGATACATTGCATCAGTTCAGTACATATGATATGTTCTTAATGAACAAATTGTATTGAATGACTAACTGTAGCAAAAAAAAATATCTTTACTATGTCTTGTGAAATTTATAATATATTAGTGAATACCACTATTTCTGTAAGTAAACTGTTCTAGGTAATAGTGCCTCAATGTCATGTCTAATTTAAAGTAATTAAGTAAATAAATAAATAAAAACAAAAAATATGAAATTGTATAAGTATTTTTATAACGGTTTAAACATAGATTGTGTTTGCATGCAATTTTGTTTGAATATATGTAGTCTATATATTTCATTTAAAAAATGTTAGTTTAACATGATTTGAGTGTGTGTGTATAAAGAAAGTAAAAAGTATAAAGGTTTATAAGTGATAGTTGATTTTAGGAAATTGAAAAAAGTACAGTAAATTCATTTTACAGATTTTACAAGGTAAAAGTCTGTTTGAAAATGTGTTCATCTACTATACAGAAAATATACATACCTGAAGTTTGTGTTCATGCATATGGATATGCATGGAGCTGCAAGTAGAAATCTTGAAGACTTGTACAGTATTTCTGGTAGATGCTGCTTGCCAATGATATGACACTTGTACTCAGAGAGATTCAGAGTACATTTGCAGTGCTGATCTATGATGATGCAGTTAGATGTAGAGGTCTTGAATGTGATTGGTGCATGGTCATGTGATTTTTGAGGTACATCCAATGAGGGAATGGCAGAGAGAGTGTAGTGGAAATGGTAGAAGGGCTGTTCATGTTACGATATGTCCGCGGACATGGCGGTAGTTCGCGGACATCGGGAGTTACATTCGGGGATTTTTGGGTTCAGAAGTCATGCAAATGAGAATAAGCACTGAAAGGGATTGGTCAGGAAAGTTTGGTGGGTGTGTTGTGCCAGGAGAGATTTTCTCAGATACTCTTTTTGCTGAGAGAACAAAAGATAGCTATGGCTGTGTGTTTCAGAAAACAGATTGTTTGGATTTTAGGAGATTCGTGGATACATTGGTTGAAGGTGCATGCAGAAAGCTGTGGAGTAGTGTAGATCTTGGATTCCCACATGTGGAAGTACACTGGCATGGAGTACGTGGAATGAAGTGGTTGGACTTGCTACCTCTCTGTGCTACTTTGGAGACAGAGCAACATCCAGACATAATTGTAATTCATTGTGGAGGGAACAGTTTAGGACATGTGACTGGAATTTTTTTGCAATTTGCTATGAAAGAAGGACTTAGGAAGGTTATGGACATGTTTCCTAATTCTCAAGTGATATTTTCACAGATTGCGTAGAGACAAATGTGGCTTTGTTCTTCTTCATTTGGTCCACAAATGGAAAAAGCAAGGCGCAATGTTAATAAGGCTGTTTGTGGCTTTCTAAGAGATTTTGGCATGTCTTCTTTTCACAATGAAAATATTATGTTTTGTAGTACATACATTTTTCGCAGAGATGGAGTCCATCTCACTTATGCTGGCAATCAGATTTTTCTGAGAAATGTACAAAATGCATTGCGACTTTTTTTGGAATTACAACAACGATTTTGAAGTAGATGTTAAGCATTTACAATTTTTGACTTACAAACACCACCCAAAGGCTTTTTTCAGAGCCACCACTTCTTTCCAGAGAAAATTACAATGTTTGTGATGGAGTAGCAACCCAATTTTTTTAAAATTCACGAACTGTCCGCGGACTTCAAAAAAATACTAAGAGCCCTGCTTCATTTATTTATACTTCTATTTTTTAACTGGGAAAGGCGGCTCTGAAAAGAGCCTTATTTTTTTTTGATTTTTGTAATTTTGTATTTCTTTTGGTTTTTCAGACACGACACACTAGGAGAGGAGGGTAAAGGAGGGTAAAGGGGGGGACACCAACCACAGGTATAAGAAAGGGCGAGGTGAGAGAGGAAGATGTAGAGTGGGTTTTATTTGGGTAGTGAGCAGGTCTTCTCGTGCTCTGAGACGATAGTCTCAAAAGCACTCCGAAGTCGCTCCCCCCTGCAGACTACTGTGTCACAGTACATACATACAACTGTGACCCTCGAAAGGTAAGGGTCATCAGCATTCTGTATGGCCTGTGAGGCAGCTTGAGAAAGACGCTGTCCCACAGAGGTGGTCCTTGTGGTGACAGGATCAGAAACAGAGGATGAAGTAGAGGAAATCAACCTGCTACGTTCTTCGCAAGGTACAACCCTGCGAATAGCCCCAGAGTTAAATGACCTTAGGTGCTGCTTCATAGTAGTGGTCCCAAAGCTGTACTTACCGTGCTTCCTGCGACTGAGTATCATTTTGCACTCATTGCAGGTAACACGGTTCGCACGAGCCTTAGGAACATTACCATGAATGGTAAATAACCGCCACACCCAAGACTCACGCCTAGTGCGGGTAGTAGGGATTTCCTCTACCTCATTCTCATCATCCTCTTCTTCCTCCTCTGCATCCTCACTCCTGTTCCCCTCTTCAGGCCCTTGGGGAGGTGGTGGTGGTGGAAGGGGTGGGGGTGGTGCTGAAGCAGGTGCAGCACCAAATGGCAGTTCAGCAGCCAAGGATGCCATCTCGATGATGGTGTAGTCTGCAGGTGGCAGCAAAAATCACTGTGTTCTGAAGAATAGCCAGAAACACAATGGGAATAAGCTCTTGGGCGTGGTCTTTTTTAGGGGTGCTTGTGCGCGATCCGCGGTCCGCGGACATGCGCACTGTCTGCGGACAGATTGAACACAAAAAAAGGATCGGAAAGTTTCAAAAGGTATATAGAAACTCAAGATTGCTATGTGGGACTTGTGCCATGGTGAGATTTTATTGAAAAATATTATGGATTAACTGAAAATGTACTTTTAAATTGTTCGGGGACACGAACAGTGTCCGCATTTCAGGACACACGATGAGCGTGGGCGCGGTCATATGATCCGTTTGCGAACTAGTCTGCGAAGGAAGCGCCTGTCCGCAGGACACCAAGTGCACGGAGATTGGTTCGTGCATGCGCATTGATGTCCTACGGACACTGTTCGGGTTCTGAAGTAATTAAAAGTGCGTCACACGTGAAACGAACATTTCAGGACACCGCGTGTGTTCTTAGAACAGTTTAAACTTGGTAGCGAACAGTAAGGACAGATATAGTGTTCTTCAGGACACGTGTAATTTAGTTTATGTACGAAGATTTCAGGACACCAATTGTGTTCTTAGAACAGTTTCAATTGGGTAGCGAACACTACCAACAGGTATAGTGTTCTTCAGGACACCTCCATTTTCGTTTACGTACGAACATTTCAGGACACCAATAGCGTTCTTAGAATAGTTTGAACTTGCTAGCAAACAGTACAGGACAGGTATAGTGTTCTTTAGGACACTTTAATTTTTGTTTGTTTACGAACAATTCAGGACACCGCGTGTGTTCTTAGTACAGTTTCATGTTGCTAGCGAACACTACGAACAGTTGTACTGTTGTTCAGGACACATCATTTTCGTTTATTTACGAACATTTCAGGACACCAATTGTGTTCTTAGGACAGTTTTAAGTTGATAGCGAACATTACGGACAGATATAGTGTTCTTTAGAACACTTTAATTTGTGTTTCTTTACGAACATTTCAGGACACCACGTGTGTTCTTAGAACAGTTTCAACTTGCTAGCGAACAGTACGAACAGGTGTGGTGTTCTTCATGGACACCGCCATTTTCGTTTATGTACGAACATTTCAGAACACTCGCACTGTCCGCGGACACTTTTATTGTTTAAAAAAAAAAAAACGGAAACTATTCACAATACAATATAAACATTAAACTTTATTTAACATATATTAATAATTTATGACAGAGAAGGTGAGGCAGAAACAGAAACAAAAACAGGAGAATTTGGGGTTTCAACATGATTGGTATTAGGTGAAGAAGGGATGGAAATCTCATCAAAACGTTTTGGATTATGGAGAGGGTTTGGGGATAATTGACTGGGATATGGTGAGGAGGGACAAGTACATGTGGGGCAATGATACGAGGTTTTTGGTTTGAAATGATTTTCTACAAAAGTTTTTAAATTATTAAAATTAGCCAACAATACATCAATTTTTTCTTCTATATTGTGAAGACTGTTATCCATAACAGGGTTTTCTGAAGTTTTTTGTTTTCTGGTATGCTCTGTACAAAAAAATAATATATATGTTAAATGTATATAAAAAAATAATACATAAATGGTTTATATTATAAAGTGTTTACCATTAGTTTCACTATCTTGTGACATTTCTTCATGTGGGAAATTGTCCTCTAGCCATTCCAGAGTACTAGACATTTCTGTGAGAAAAAAAAAAAAAGATAATATATTTTTTAATCTAATACAGAAAGTTTATAAATATATGAGTAAAATGAAGTACACTTACTATTTCTGGTAAGATAAGTCCTATGTATTCAGTGGGTCTGGTCTTGTTCTCAGTTCTGTTGTGTCTCTGAGGTAATTATGTTGGAAGCCAATTTATCTTCTTGTGGTATATTCCATTTCAGAACATATTGTATTTAAATGAATGGTTAGTGTGTTACATATATGGGTTACATTTCCTATGTATTACTATATATAATGTGTTTGTGTGCTGCTTTTTGAATTTGTTAAATGTTCCTATATTATGATATAACAATCAAACATACCCCACCAACCCCCCCCACAGTTTTTAGGTAGTGGTACCGTTCTCCGAACATGTCCGCGAACATTAAATAAGTTTGCGGACATCAAGTTCATAAGAAGAGATCTGGTCAGTTCCATATGACATGTATATAAAGTCAAAGTCATTATTGTTAAGTTGTGCTACTAGAAAACTATGAAATTCAGTGAAAAAACTTGGTTAAAGGGACGTTATGGTTAAGTTGCGCTACTAAAAACCTATGAAATTCAGTGAAAAAACTTTGTTAAAGGGACGTCATGGTTCCAAGTAAAACCGAAAAACCCTTGAAATTCGCCAGTTATGGTAAGCTAAGCAACCATAACTCGTGCAACCACCGTGCACTGCTAAGACTAACACCCAGGACATCAAAGATGACATCACAAATGTCATTGATGACATCAGACAATACAGACATCCTGTCTGTACTGTTCGTAGGCAGGTTGAAACTGTGAAGAAGACCGGTGGGGGGTGTCTGTACTTCTGCTCTCTATATGGTAGAGGAGAGGCACAGAAGACCCCAGCCAAGATTCTCTATTACGGTAGCAATGGTCGAGCAATCAAGGCCTAGCTTCTCAGGAGGTGATGCAGGCTGGTTCTTAAGTACAGTGTAGTCCCCAAGCCCCCACAAAGGAATGTCCACACACTGTATTGGTTAGAACACAGTCTTTATATAATCAATATTCCAGGTTATGTACACTTATCATAATAACTCACTTTGTACTCAGGAAAATCAACAATGGCAAATATATACAATTCTAAAGTGGTACCACCCTTTGTATTAGATCTGATTAAAGTGCATGAACAATACTGTAACAATGTCACACAGATCAATAGAGTGAAACCAGCAATAGAGAGAGGAGAGAAAATAAGATGGTTGAGCAATAGGCAGAATACTGGCCCCTACCACTAGACACAGTTCTGTGTGGAGATCCCCCCACCTGGGCAACCTGTAAAATAACGATATAGCACAAGCCCAGTCCATATATTGTTCTGCAAGTCTTATTCCCTCCCATAATGTTTTTACCCCCCCAATGTACCTGGTGGAGTCGAGTTCTTCGAAGAGGCGTCGACAGATCCTTCTAGAGCGACCCCCTTTCAAGCGGGAGTCACGGATCGTCGAGGAACGTCGAGAAACTCGGCGTTCGGCGACGGGGAATCGACGGCCCTTCTTGAATGCCTTCCCTTTCAAGCGGGAGGCACGGGGCGTCGAACGTCCGTCGACAAACAGAGAAGAACGGCGTCGATGAGGCGGCAGCTTCGTCCGAGCGGTGCTCGTCGGCGTCAGAGCGTCGGCGTCCTGCAAGGCAGAGGCGTGCGAGGCACCTCGGTGACAATAGTTCTGGACCGCAAAGATTGTGGAGACGGAGGCCCAGCAAGGGTGTCGAGTCGTTTGAGTCTTTGTGATCTTCGGGTGGCGGGAAACCCACCGGCAGGTTTCTCCTCGGCGCGTTGGTCGTCCTCGACTTTCTCCGGCAGGATAAAGCGGTCGACGGTGCGGACGAGGGAGTCCTTCGATTCGAATGTTCTTAGGCAAAGGAGCGGACGGCTCCGGTCGTCGGCGGCACGGCGTCAAGTGGTTCCCACGGCTGGGCAACACAACTTCGACGGGCCTCCAGCGGCTACACAAACCTGCGAACCCTGGTCGACGGCAATGGACTTCGACGGCGGCGATGTCCGGGTGCTTCACTTCGATCTCCTCGCCAGTCCCGTCTCGGGTCGACAGCCTTTCGAGGGTCTATCTTCCAGGGCGCTTCGGCGAAGATGGAGCGGTGCTCGATGGTCCCTCAGAGCACGGGAAGAGGGCGCCTTACCAGGTCCTCTCTCGGGTCAGCTTTCGACGATTTCGGCAGCCTTCGGATCGGTCGAAGCAAATGCCACAGCAAGTCTTCTTCTTCCAGCTGGACGTCGAGGAGCGGCAGTTCCAGTTACTCTTAGAGTGGAGACTCAGCTCCAGGATGCTTCTGAACGTTCCTGAATGTTCCTGAACCACTACCAGTGGTGAGAGGTCCCCAGATATACTATTCTGCCTCTCATCCACACTGCTGGCACACACTCAGCAGCCAATCATACAGAAGGGCATTCATGCAGTCAGTCAGCCAATCAGGCACACAGTGCATTCAGGCCACACTCCTCCCTTTCAGACACTCACAACAAGGAATGTGGATTGGGACAAGTACCCAGCCATTCAACACTACACACTGCATTCAGGCCAGTTTCGGGCAGGGCTGTCTCAGTCTTTGTCTCTCATGCCAGAAACCAGACAACCACAACAAGGAGTGTATATTGGTCACACACTCCATTCACCCAGGTCCCACCCACAGGAGGTACCCACATCATACAGTCACTGGGAAGGCTCCAGTCAGTCTAGCTGGGCCTTCACAACAACACCATATATGGAACTTCCACCCAACAGCCAGTCAGGGGGAAGGGACAGAGTCAGGGCTTCCCAGGACTTTGGGAAAACAAGATAACAGGCAATAGAAAGCAAGAGGCCACAGGGGCCATCTTGTTTTCTATCAGGAATCAACTGATCCCAATGGCAGGGCCTGGGTATCCCAAAATGGAGGACACCCAGAGCACCTGTCAGATTCAGCATGGAGCTGCCACCAGCCCATATCCTGCTCTGTGGGCCACCCACAGGTGCCCAAAAACATACACTAGGGGCACAGGGTTGTACCCCTACCCATGGGTGCCATAAGGGTATCCCATGGGTCTGTTCACCAAACCAAAAGAGAGAGCTGCACTGCCAGGAGTCCCACATGGACTCCTGGGCAGAAAACATGACAGAACACACGATAAAAAGCAGTAAGGGACAAGGATTCAGAGGCCCTGTCCCTCTGATGCATTTCCAGCATCACAGTCGCCCCCCCCCAGACTGAGGTGGAGGGTGTCTAATCTCCCACGGGATAGACACCCTCATCCAGACGGTCAACATACCTTCTGGAAAGGCCATCTGCATTATCGTGACTCTTCCCTGGTCTGTGCTCTATGGTAAAGTCTAGCCCTTGCAGGCTAATGGACCACCAGAGCAATTTCGGATTCTCACCCTTCATCTGCATAAGCCACTTCAGGGGCTTATGATCTGTTTGGACCTTGAAGGTAGACCCCGTAAGGTAGGGCCTAAAACGCCTAAGGCTCCAAACTATGCTAAAACACTCCTTTTCAACAGTAGCCCACCTAAGTTCTCTACCCTTGAGTTGTCTACTGATGAATATGATAGGATGTTCTCTCCCTTTGTCATCTAACTGGGACAAGACAGCTCCAATTCCGGTGTCGCAGGCATCCGTCTGGACGATAAAGGGTCGGCTGTAGTCAGGCGCACTCAACACAGGTGCCCTACACAGACTTTCTTTCAAGCCATCAAAGGCCCTCTGACAGTCTTCGGTCCAATTAACCTTCCTAGGCTGCTTGGGTGAGGTTAGAGCTGTCAGGGGTGCAGCTATGGTCATATAGTCTGCCATGAAATTGCGATAGTACCCAGTCAGGCCCAAAAAGGCCCTCACCTGGGTTTGAGTAGTGGGAGTCTCCCAGTTCTGTACATCCTGTACTTTACTGGAGAGAGATTGGATTTGACCCCCTCCTACCTCATGACCAAGATAGGTAACTTTCCCCTGAGCTATCTGGCACTTGGTGGCCTTGATAGTGAGGTTAGCCCTTTTCAAGGCCTGCAACACCTTATCCAGATGTGTCAAATGATCTTCCCAGGTGGAACTGTAGACGGCAATGTCGTCTAAGTAAGCCACACAAAAGGCTTCCAGCCCACTGAGCGCATGGTTGACCAATCTCTGGAAGGTGGCAGGGGCATTCTTCAACCCAAAAGGCATGACCCTAAACTGGTAGAGTCCCTCAGGTGTTGAGAAGGCCGTCTTTTCCTTGGCATGGTCCGTCAGAGCTATTTGCCAATAGCCTGAGGTAAGGTCAAAGGTGCTCACAAATTTGGCAGCACCTATGGTGTCCACAAGCTCATCAGCCCTGGGCAATGGGTGCGCGTCAGTTTTGGTGACGGCATTGACTCCTCGGTAGTCCACACAGAACCTCCAATCCTTGGTACCCGCCTGGGAACTTGCCTTGGGGACAAGGAGCACTGGACTGGACCAGGAGCTGGTTGAGGGCTCAATAACACCCAGATCCAACATCTTGGCGACCTCAGCCTGGATGTGGTTCTTGACGGTATCTGACATACGGTAGCACCTTCTTTTGACAGGCACACTGTCACCAGTGTCAATTTCATGCCTACACCACGGTGTAAGGCCTGGCGTCAGTGAAAACAGAGAGGCATACTGTTGGAGCAAAGCCCTGCAGGCCCTCTGTTGCTCTGTTGTCAAATCTGGAGAGAGATGTACTCCCTCCACTGAGCCATCCTGAGGGTTGCTATGCAGCAAATCAGGAAGGGGCTCACTCTCATCCTCTTCTTGCCCAGAAGCTAGCAAGAGACATGAGACTTCTGCTCGCCGGTGGAAAGGCTTGAGCCTGTTGACATGGAATATCTGAGGGGCTACCCCAGAGGCTCCCATGTCAACCAGATAATTGACTTCGCCCATCTTGGAGATGATCCTGAAGGGTCCAGTCCACTTGTCTGCCAAAGCTCTAGGCTTGGTAGGCTCCATCACAAGGATTTCCTGTCCCGGAGTCCAATCCACTTGCGAGGCTTTAAGGTCATGCCAGTACTTATTCAATTCCTGGCTGGCCTTAAGATTTGCTGTTGCCTGACCCATCATCTGTGTCATCCTCCGTCTGAGGCCTAACACATAGTCCCCCACTTGCTTGGCGGGACCTGGAGGGGTGGCTTCCAAGCCTTCTCTGATCAAGGCGAGGGGCCCCCTCACGGGATGTCCAAAGAGTAACTCAAAGGGGCTGAAACCAACCCCCTCTTGAGGTACCTCCCTGTAAGCAAACAGCAGGCATGGCAGGAGGAGATCCCATTTCCTCCTTAGGGGTTCTTCCAAAGCCCCTAGCATGCCCTTGAGAGTTTTATTAAATCTCTCAACCAGACCATTGGTCTGGGGGTGGTAAGAGGTGGAGAACTTGTAGGTTACCCCGCACTCTTTCCACATGGTTTTCATGTAACTAGACATGAAGTTGGATCCTCTGTCAGAGACAACCTCCTTGGGGAATCCAACACGAGTGAAAATGCCCAGGAGAGCCCTGGCAACTACCTTGGCAGTAACAGTCCGAAGGGGTATCGCCTCAGGGTACCTGGTGGCATGATCTACCAAGACCAGGATGAACCGATGTCCACCTGAAGTGGGAGGGTCAAGGGGACCGACGATGTCGATGCCAACCCTCTCAAATGGTGTGCCAACCACTGGCAATGGCTGCAGTGGGGCAATGATACGGCCTCCAGTCTTGCCAGACAACTGACAAGTTGGGCAGGTCCTGCAATGGGACTCCACTTCTACTCCCATCCGTGGCCAGTAGAAATGGGCAGAGAGCCTCTGCTTAGTCTTCTTGGTCCCAAGATGACCAGCCAAGGGCACCTCATGCGCCAACTGCAGTAGGAAGGGCCTGTAAACCTGGGGTACCACCAACCTCTTGAGGGCACCAGGTTCAGGCTTAGTGGGCTCACTAACAAGGAGCTCACCCTCCCAATAAATCCGGAATGTCCTAGGCACTTCTCCTTGTGCCTGGGCCAGGGCCTGCTTCCTCAGTCCCTCGAGAGAGTGGCACTCTCTCTGTCCCTTACAGAAGTCTGCCCGGGAGGGTCCCCCTTCAGCTAACAAGCATTGGAGGTCAGGATGATCGTCCGGGTTGAGAACCTCTCCCACAGGAGAGTCTTCTGTCTCTTCTCCCACAGGAGTTGAGTTTGGGTTTTCCACTGGACCCAGCCCGTCAGGAGCATGGATCCCAATGGGTGCTGTCGGAACAGCAGGAAGAGAAAGTGTTCCCTCCACAGAGGTGGCCTTCTTGGTCTTCCTTCTTCTTGCCTTAGGCCTCGCCTTTGGCTCGGGTACCTGACCCACAGCCAGACCCGGTGTCACCCGTGACCTAGTGACTGCAGAAGCAGTCATGGGAAGACCATCCGAGATCAACCCCAACTCTACTAGATCATTTCCTAACAAAATGTTAGCAGGGACATTGTCCTGAACCAGGACAGGAAGCTTTGCTGTCTTGTCTCCAATCATGAGTGTGACTAAGGCTACAGGTGATAATTTGGGAGGCCCACCAGCTAACCTGGTGGTTTGCAGAGGAGCACCTTCATAGTCCTCTGGCTTGAGCAGGGTCCTGTCCACCACTGTCATGCTTGCCCCAGTGTCTCTCAAACCAGTAGAAGGCTGGCCATTCAAGAGGACACTTCTCAAAAACCTACGGGTGTTCTGTGGGATAGTCGCCAGTACTTCTGCATACTGGTCCCAGGCCCCAAGGGACACTAAGGAAATCTCTACCGGAGCACCAAATGTGATCCCGGCAGAGGAGGGGAGGACAGTGGCCTCCACCTCAGACACGGGGTAAGGGTAGGTCAGGCTGACAGCCTGTACTCCAAGTGCCTTACCTTTACACTTGGGGTCACCCCTTTTGTGATCCAGAGCCCCACAGTCCCAACAAGCGCCAGGAGTGCGGGGTACGGTACTGGAACCACTGGGAGCCTGCTTTGCAGCAGGTGGACCACTACTCTTATTCCCACCCCCAGATGACTTATCCCCACTAGATTTTTGGGTCTTAGGAGAGGAAGGTTTTGGTTTACCCGACTGTGACTGCTTGGGGGACTCCTCAGCTTTCTGAGAGGCCCCCTTTTCTTTGTCCTTGTCCTTCCCACTGGAGTCCTTAGGGGACACCCGGTGGGAGACCCACTTGTCAGCCAACCTAGCCAGCTTAAAGGGGTCCAAAATGTTCTGGTCAGCTACATACTGACGCAGCTCTGGTGAACAGGCTTCAGAAAAATGCTCAAAAAACAAGAGGTGGGACAATTCAACAAAAGTCTTAACCTTGTATCCATCGATCCACCCCGTCATGTTCATGTGCGCAGCACTCACCCAGTCAACCCAAGACACATTCTCTCTTTTCTTAAAATCCCTGAACCTTCTAAGGTATTGGGTAGGTGTCTTGCCAAACTTGGCAATCAAAGCAGACTTCATACACTCATACTGACCCCTTTCTTCCACACTCAGCTTCAGAATACAGTCATATCCGGTTTGAGGCACTCTGCTTAACAAACACTTAGCCCAATCTCTTTTATCAACTTCATGAATCGCACAAGCCATTTCAAACGCTTCGATCCATTGGAGGATATCTGAACCCTCCACGAATACACCAACCAAATCTTTCATCAACTTGGTGGCTGGGGACCTGACACTCTCACTGGTTTTAGCTGAAGTCTCCACTCTAGCTTTCTCTAGCTGGATTCTCTGACATTCAGTGTCCTGGCTCTTGAGTTCAAGATCCCTATTCTTGAGCTCCACTTGTTGAGCCAACTCCTCTTTCTTAAGTTCAGCATCTATTTCCAACTTGCGGTATTCAAAGGCCAATTTCATCCTTAATAACTCAAGCTCCAAGGAATTGCTGGGGTTTGGAACAGAGGCAGCAGGAATGGCGGCATTCCCAGAAACAGATTCAGCAGAAACCCCAGGGGCGGAGTCCTCATTGGTTGCATTCCCCCCTCATCAAGAGTTTCACTATCAGTCTGGTAGTCCACCAGGGCAGCTATCAGCTCAGCCCTAGACTTATCCACAAAGTCTAACTCCCTGGCTTCACAAGCACTCTGGAGAGCCTCCAAGCTCATCCGAGTCAATTTGCCATTTGCAATAGACTCCATTGTTTGTAATGCAGTTATCTTGTACACAACTAAACCTTAATTTAATAAAGGGCAGATATCCACACACTGTATAGGTTAGAACACAGTCTTTATATAATCAATATTCCAGGTTATGTACACTTATCATAATAACTCACTTTGTACTCAGGAAAATCAACAATGGCAAATATATACAATTCTAAAGTGGTACCACCCTTTGTATTAGATCTCATTAAAGTGCATGAACAATACTGTAACAATGTCACACAGATCAATAGAGTGAAACCAGCAATAGAGAGATGAGAGAAAATAAGATGGTTGAGCAATAGGCAGAATACTGGCTCTACCACTAGACACAGTTCTGTGTGGAGATCCCCCCACCTGGGCAACCTGTAAAATAAAGATATAGCACAAGCCCAGTCCATATATTGTTCTGCAAGTCTTATTCCCTCCTATCTTGTTTTTACCCCCCCCAATGTACCTGGTGGAGTCGAGTTCTTCGAAGAGGCGTCGACAGATCCTTCTAGAGCGACCCCCTTTCAAGCGGGAGTCACGGATCGTCGAGGAACGTCAAGAAACTCGGCGTTCGGCAACGGGGAATCGACGGCCCTTCTTGAATGCCTTCCCTTTCAAGCGGGAGGCACGGGGCGTCGAACGTCCGTCGACAAACAGGGTAGAATGGCGTCGATGAGGCGGCAGCTTCGTCCGAGCGGTGCTCGTCGGCGTCGGAGCGTCGGCGTCCTGCAAGGCAGAGGCGTGCGGGGCACCTCGGTGACAATAGTTCTGGACCGCAAAGATTGTGGAGACGGAGGCCCAGCAAGGGCGTCGAGTCGTTTGAGTCTTTGTGATCTTCGGGTGGCGGGAAACCCACCGGCAGGTTTCTCCTCGGCGCGTTGGTCGTCCTCGACTTTCTCTGGCAGGATAAAGCGGTCGACGGTGCGGACGAGGGAGTCCTTCGATTCGAATGTTCTTAGGCAAAAGAGCGGACGGCTCCGGTCATCGGCGGCACGGCGTCAAGTGGTTCACACGGCTGGGCAACACAACTTCGACGGGCCTCCAGCGGTTACACAAACCTGCGAACCCTGGTCGACGGCAATGGACTTCGACGGCGGCGATGTCCGGGTGCTTCACTTCGATCTCCTCGGCGGTCCCGTCTCGGGTCGACAGCCTTTCGAGGGTCTGTCTTCCAGGGCTCTTCGGCGAAGATGGAGCGGTGCTCGATGGTCCCTCGGAGCACGGGAAGAGGGCGCCTTACCATGTCCTCTCTCGGGTCAGCCTTCGACGATTTCGGCAGCCTTCGGATCGGTCGAAGCAAATGCCACAGCAAGTCTTCTTCTTCCAGCTGGACGTCGAGGATCAGCAGTTCCAGTTACTCTTAGAGTGGAGACTCAGCTCCAGGATGCTTCTGAACGTTCCTGAACGTTCCTGAACCACTACCAGTGGTGAGAGGTCCCCAGATATACTATTCTGCCTCTCATCCACACTGCTGGCACACACTCAGCAGCCAATCATACAGAAGGGCATTCATGCAGTCAGTCAGCCAATCAGGCACACAGTGCATTCAGGCACTCCTCCCTTTCAGACACTCACAACAAGGAATGTGGATTGGGACAAGTACCCAGCCATTCAACACTACACACTGCATTCAGGCCAGTTTCGGGCAGGGCTGTCTCAGTCTTTGTCTCTCATGCCAGAAACCAGACAACCACAACAAGG
The DNA here is from genome assembly GCF_040938575.1 of Ambystoma mexicanum. Lineage (NCBI taxonomy): Eukaryota > Metazoa > Chordata > Amphibia > Caudata > Ambystomatidae > Ambystoma > Ambystoma mexicanum. The sequence goes on from NC_090926.1 coordinate 971,906,437, forward strand.
AGTGTATATTGGTCACACACTCCATTCACCCAGGTCCCACCCACAGGAGGTACCCACATCATACAGTCACTGGGAAGGCTCCAGTCAGTCTAGCTGGGCCTTCACAACAACACCATATATGGAACTTCCACCCAACAGCCAGTCAGGGGGAAGGGACAGAGTCAGGGCTTCCCAGGACTTTGGGAAAACAAGATAACAGGCAATAGAAAGCAAGAGGCCACAGGGGCCATCTTGTTTTCTATCAGGAATCAACTGATCCCAATTGCAGGGCCTGGGTATCCCAAAATGGAGGACACCCAGAGCACCTGTCAGATTCAGCATGGAGCTGCCACCAGCCCATATCCTGCTCTGTGGGCCACCCACAGGTGCCCAAAAACATACACTAGGGGCACAGGGTTGTACCCCTACCCATGGGTGCCATAAGGGTATCCCATGGGTCTGTTCACCAAACCAAAAGAGAGAGCTGCACTGCCAGGAGTCCCACATGGACTCCTGGGCAGAAAACATGACAGAACACACGATAAAAAGCAGTAAAGGACAAGGATTCAGAGGCCCTGTCCCTCTGATGCATTTCCAGCATCACAGAAACTGTTCTAAGAACACATCAAGTGTCCTGGGATGTTCGTAAATAAAAAAAATCGGGATGTCCTGAGGACACTATGTCTGTTCGTATTGTTCGTAGGCAAGTTGAAACTGTTCTAAGAACACACACGGTGTCCTGAAATGTTTGTAAATAAACAAAATGGGGGTGTCCTGAGGACGCTATGCCTGTCCGTATTGTTCGTAGGCAAGTTGGAACTGTTCTAAGAACAACCACCTGTCCGTAACTCTTCCTTTCACTTGTGTCGCACTTTTAATTAGTTTCAAGACCCGAACACTGTCCGTAGACGATCTACGCACATGCGCACCACACCCATAAGTCCTCCGAACATCGCGCCTGTCCGTAGCTGTCCGGTACACTGTGTCACACTTTTAATTAGTTTGAGGACCCGAACACTGTCCGTAGAACACCAACGCGCATGCACAAAACAGTTCATTTGGTGTCCTGCGGACACCCGCTCCCTTCGGGGACATGTTTGCGACGCCATCATGTGACCGTGCCCATGCTAAGCATGTGTTCTGATTGCGGGCACTGTTCGTGTCCCCGAACAATTTAAAAGTACCTTTTCAGGCAATCTACAATATTTTATAATAATAAATCACCATAGTACATGTCCCAGACAATGATCCTGACTTTCTACATACTTTTTGGGACTTTTTGAGCTTTTTTTTTGTGTTTGATCTGTTCGCGGACAGCACCAGCACCCCTATAAAAGGACACACCCCAGAACTCATTCTCATGGTGTTTCTGGCTACCTGACAGAACACTGTACTTTGGCTGCCAATCTTCCTGATTTTTCAGAAACCTGATGGCAACCATGGATCTTCTGCTTCCACCTGGTGCTACATCTCCCTCAGCACCACACCTACCCCCTCCACCACCACCACGTCCACAAGGACCTGAATAGGGGAACAGGAGTGAGGATGTAGAGGAGGATGAAGAGGATGAAGAGGATGAGATAGTGGAAGTCCCTATTACCAGCACTCGCTGTGACTCTTGGGTGTGGCGGTTATTTACCATTCATGGTAACATACCCAAGGCGCGATTGGACAAAGTCACCTGCAAAGAGTGCAAAATGGTGCTCAGTCGTGGGAGGCTTGGTTCGTACACCTTTGGTACGACAACTATGAAGCAAAACCTAAGGTCGTTCCACGGTGGGGCCATTCGGAAGGTTGTTCCTCTACTACATCCTCTGTTTCCGATCCTATCACCACAAGGAACACTCCTGTGGGAGAGCGTATCCCTCCAGCTGCCTCACAGGCCATTTGCAATGCTGATGACGCTTACCTTTCGAGGGTCACAGTTGTGTGTATGTACTGTGACACAGTACTCAGCAGGAGGGAGAGACTTCGTAGTGCTTTCGAGACTACGGTCTCAGAGCACGAGAAGACCTGCCCACTACCTAAGTTAGGCCCACCCTACATCTTCCTCTCTCTACCCACCCTTTTTTATCCCCATGGTTGGTGTCCCCCCTTACCGTCCTCTCCCCTCCTCTCCTAGTGTGTCGTGTGTAAACCCCCCCCCAAAAAAATATAAAACAACAAAAATAAAAAAAGGCTCTTTTCAGAGCCGAATTTCACAGTTTAAAAATAGAAGTGCCAAATAAATGGAGCATGGCCCTGTCTATTTTTAGATGTCTGCGGACAGTTCACGGACATCTAAAATTTTGGGGTGCTGCCCTATCATAACCATTGCACTTTTCTCTTGAAGGAAGTGGTGGCTCTGAAAAAGACCCTTTTGATGGTGTTTGTTTTTGTTTGAAAAACTTGAAATGGTCAACACCTACTGCAAAATGGATGGCTGTAATTCCAAAAAAGGTTGCAATGCATTTTGTACATATCTCAGAAAAATCTGATTGCCAGCATAAGTAAGATGGACTCCATCTCTGTGAAAAATGTATGTGCTACAATGCATAATATTTTCATTGTGAAAAGAGGACATACCAACATCTCTGAGAAAGGCACAAACAGCCTTATTGACGTTGCGCCTCACTTTCTTCATTTGTGGACCAAATGAAGAAGAACGCAACCACATTAGTCTCTGCGCAATCTGAGAAAAAATTACTTGGAAACATGTGCATGACCTTCCCAAGTCCTTCTTTCATTGCAAATTGCAAAGAAATTCCAGACACATGTCCTAAACTATTCCCTCCACAATGAATTATCATTATTTCTGGATGATGCTCTGTCTCCAAAGTAGCACAGAGAGGTATCAAGTCCAGCCACTTCATTCCACATACTCCATGCCAGTACACTACCACATGTGGGATTCCAAGATCTACAGCTACTCCACAGCATCTGCATGCACCTTCAACCAATGTATTCACAAATCTCCCAAAATTCAGTCAATCTGTTTTCTGAAAACCACAGCCATAGCTATCTGTTATTCTCTCAGGAAAAAGACTTTCTGACAAACTCTCTCCTGACACAACACACCCACTAAACTTTACTGACCAATCCCTTGCTCAGCTCATTCTCATTTGCATACCTCCCCACCCCAAAATCCACATATGTAGCACGCAATGTCCATTTCCACTTCACTCTCTGTGCCATTCCCTGATTAGATACAGCTAAGCAGTCACACAACCATCCATCAATCAGATCCAAGACCTCTACATCTAACTCCATCATCATAGAGCAGCACTTCAAATTACCGTTAATCACTCTGAGTACAAGTGTCATATCATTGGAAAGCACCTGCTACAAGAACTACTGTACAAGTCTCCAAGATGTCTACTTGCAGCTGCATGCATATCCATATGCATGAACACAAACTACAGGTATGCATATTTTCTGTATAGTACATGTACAATTCTTATAAATGCATATAAACAGATTAACTCCCTTTTAACCTGTATAACCTATACAATTAACTTACTGTCATGTTTCCCATCCGCTATAATCAACTGTCACTTCCAAACCTATCTGCTATTTAATTTCTTTTTACACACACATTTGCAAAGCATGTTGAACTAACATATTTAAAGTAAAATATAATGACTGCACATAGTCAAACAAAATTGCATGCACACACTATGTTCAGATATCAAACAAGAATACTTCTACAAAAACATAAAAATCAATGTCTAAATTAACATCAGTGCTATAAACACACAAAATTACTAACTTCATTCCTTTACAATTGCAGTTAAGACCACTCTCCTGAAAAGTAGCAGCAGAATCTGAAGTAAAACAACAACTCAGAAGAAACCTGCTCATTCCACACAAAAAAGTTAGTTAAATACACCATAATATTTTTACTGTTACTCAAACACACTATGGGGTTCATTCATGGTATTTCTGCACCAAAAAATATAGATTGTGCACCATTCTGCCCACAAATCCCCATTTGTTAAACAGGGATTTGCAGGCAGAATGGCACACAAATTCCCGTTTTTCAGCGCACAAACATACCTCAACCACTGGAATGTTAGTATTGTAGAACTGTTTTAATTCTATACCATTAGATTGACTATTTGTGCTTCTCCTCACCACCAGCTTACTTTCTACTATCATCTGAACCCCAGTATAGTAACACACAAATTCAAGAATAGCCATCCCAACTAATTGTAGTTGCCCAAAGCACAATCGCACACCATCACATACATCTTTACCATCATACTCAGACACTCATGCACACAGCACACATACATTGCAGAACAGCCCAACCCATACATTCTTTATTTTTTTCAACAGACCCCAAAGAATGCCTCCCGAAAAGCAAGTCCATAGAAAGCAACACAGAAGTAGAGCAAATGAAAATAGAAGTGTCCAAAATAAGCATCCATCTCTAGCATAATTCGTACAAAAAGTTGAAACAAAACAGCTAATACAGTCATTTAGTGAAACAAAACAAGCTTCAAGTACAGAATCTTTGCCTCCTCTATCAAAATGTAAAACGAAACAGAAAACAATTAACAAGAATTCAGCTACCACTACTGCTAAAACTGCTCCTATAAATCTTGATATAGTGCCAAGTAAGCATACCAAAAAAAGTATTTTAGCAAACATTTTCCACCACAGAGTCCTTCAAAATCTTATAAAAACAGGAGAGAAATCATGCACAACCCTTAAAACCTACAGTAGAAAATTAATCTTAGAAGCTTTGATAGACAGTGCAATCCTTCTCAAAAGAAAGTTATTTATTTTAGTGTTAAACAAAATGAAACCACTAACAAAACGAATGACTAAATTACAAAAAAGACTTCTCAATAAACGAAATGTCAAAAAAAATACCTTCTTAAATATCTGTGGAGGTGAATGGAGTCACACCACAAGCACAGAACCATATTTTAATGAAGAAACATTCAAACAAAATCAAACAAATACAATTGCCATACATAGCAGTGGACAAGGTTATGAAAAAGTTAATAATACCATAATGGAACAAGAAATACTGCTTACAAAAATATCCCCAGAAATTATCCATTCGACTGAACCAGAACGTCCAGTACACAAATGACCATGCACGTCAATGTGTAACATTCCCAAAACATCTTTCAAGTCTTTATGCCAATTCCTCAATCAGTATGTGAATCAACTGTATCAGGGTCACTCCCTCAGTTATTTACTGTTATAATCTGCAAACCTGCTGTAATCAACTGTAACCAGGGTCACTCCCTCAGTTATTTACTGTTATAATCTTCATACCTGCCGTAACCTGCAACCTATATTCTCAAGCGCCCAGTTACCCCTGAGTTCGGCACGCGATACAAGTAACAAACAAATACGAAAATACAAAAAAATACAAAGGCAAAGACAAAATCAAAATGAAACAACTGCAAAATATGGATACCTGTCCAGTGCGCAAATACACAGGACTACAAGGACATTCATTAGCCTGCATTTCAGGACGTATTTGCAAAACCAGCTTCAATCATATCAAAATGACATCAACACATCATTCAACTATAAGAAATCTAGTCTATAAACTGAACTATGCTAAAAGTCCTGCTTTAGCACTAGCCAAGTGAAAGCCACTTACAAAATGCCATAGCTTTATAACAGACTAGCAACAATTCTATGAATGGAAACCTTCTACTACACACATTTAAAAAAGAAATACTGAAATTTAAAAGTACATCTGCTGAAGTACGAAACCATGTGTGTGTGTGTCGCCGCAGAACTTTTTATAAAAGTAACACAACAACTGTAGACCTAACATACAAAATAGAAGCCAATGAACATTCTAAATGGTTTGAATTAGCTCTATACCTTATAGCAGAATACAAATATGAAATAACTGACCCCTTAATACTTTGCAGTTACTGCACTATGAAACTTGACAACAACCAAACTCCTTCTCGTGCTATCACAAATAATTTGGAATTATTCCCACTACCAAAACCCCTACAACAACTCAATTTATATGAGAGCGTCATAATTCAAACAGTGCACCCCTTTCAAGCAATAATACGCCTTCAACCAAAAACAGAAAAATTACCTCCCTCTGAATTGGTGAAAGGCATTTGTGGCAAAGTAGTGTATTTACCATTAGATCTAAAACAAAATGTGCACACTCTGGGAGTGCAACGTTCATTAGAGCAATCTTTATTTATCTTAGTAAATGGTGTACCTACAAAAGACAAAACAATTTGGCAACAACTGGTAGACTTATATACAGTTAGACAAGCCTTGCAATATCTAAAAGACAATAATGAATACTACAAAGAAATTAATATTGAAGAAAACTTGAAGGAAACCACTGAAATAATTCAAGAGTCACCAGAAACTGGTCAATTGGAGCTTCTAGATCCTGCTACAGTATCCAATATTTTAGACCATTATACAATTCATCCATTGTACTCTAATGACACCATAGAAGATGCACTAGAAATATACCAAATACGACAAACGCAAAGATCACCAATCAGCTTATGGGAAAAAAGTATAGAAGCACTTGCTTTTCCTCTACTCTTTCCTACTGGCAAAGGAGGAAGGTATGATGATAGACCGATTCAAATAACAGCATCAGAATACCGCTCGTTACGGATGTATTCTGAAGATCCCAGATTTAGACAAAATGTGGAATACATATTCCACCTACACTTTGAAAGTGAACTAGCAACTCTATGTTCCAGAGTTGCACACACACATTAAAATCAGGAACCCATTTTCAAAATATGTCAGCTATGCAATTATTACAAAAAGTGCAAGAAAAAGATACATTTTTACAATCAAGTATTACAAATCTATTAGCAAACATGCGTGGTACTAAAGAGTACTGTTCCGACGTCATGGAGATGTACGTTGTATGATAAGAAACCTTGGCCCACCCACTTGGTTTATTACATTAAGTTGTGCAGAATATGCATGGGAAGATTGACATGATTTCCTACACATATCAAACAAAAACAAAACAAAAATAGATATACTAACACCAGGAGAACTTTGTTGTCTAGATCCAGTTAATTTTTCAAGATATGTTCATCATCACTTCATTGCTATGCTACACTTTATTTGTAATAAAACTGTTCCTCCCCTCAAGCCAGAGGAGCACCACATATCCACCTGCTTTTATGGATTAAAGATGCTCCTAAATTTGGTCAAGACAATGATGCCACTGTGTTACAGTTTATCGAAAAATATGTCACTTGTGAAATTCCATCGGAAGCAACAAATAGTGATCTTCATGCACAAATTTTACAATTTCAAAGACACAAATGTGGGAAATATTGTCATCGCAAATACAAAAAAAAAAGGGAAATACTACACCAAATGCCGCTTTGGTTTCCCTAAACCGGTTACAAAAACAGGTAGAGTGAACAACTTCATGTCTTCAGTTAGACATAGTGTTAAAGGTAAATCACCTAAAAATACATATTACATAATAAGAACAGAAGAAGCAAAATATATCAATGATTCCAATGCAATCATTGCCCTCTTATGTAATGCAAACATAGATGTGCAGTACATTGCAGACAATTCCATTGCAGTTGCACAATATGTTATAGCATACTTAACCAAAGCAGAAAAAACAGAGCTTCAAGACCTCTGAAATGACCTGTCATCAGACAAAACACTGTCTCGGAAATTGTACAACTTGGGCATAAAAATGCTCTCCCATAGTGAATGTGGCTCCTATAAAGCAGCAGATCGTTTAACCAGTACTGCTTTGTATGGAAAATCTGAAAATATAGTATGGCTAAGTCCTGGTCCTGCTAAATCTAGAAAAAGAGTTCTCAAATCATACGACGCCATAGAAACAATAACCAAAAATGATCTCAACAGCCAAGACATTTTGAAAAACAATTTACTAGACACATAATACCCAAACAGAAGTACCACTTTGGAAAGCATGTGTCTATACCACATAGCCCAAAACTTCACATACACAAATAATATAAAACCCGATGAAAAAAAGGTAGATACAGAGTGACAAATTGTGAAGGCAGCTTAGTAAATCTCACCACACCAAGTTTAATTAATCATATCAAATTGTCATTAAAGACTCCTCAACATGAAGAACTATATTACATGTCCCTGCTACAACTCTTTAAACCATGGAGAAAAGAAGAAGAAATACTAGAAAACTATGACTCCTATGAAGGCGCTTTCAAAGCAAATGAAAGCACAATAACCAATGTAGTTTTATAAAGGTAGCGGGCGCCCCTCTCTCGCAAGAACAGACATGATAACCTGTTCAGTGGTTATTAACCACTTGAGAGTTCGCAGCCACTGCTTTTACTCACTGTGCCTTTCACAGATGGGAAATATCCATTTGCATATCAGTCTTTGTCCTGCCCAGGGGCAGTCCAGCACCGAAATACAATGGCAATTCCAATCTGAACGAGAGTACCACCAGCAACCCCATACACGTGTTTCACCCTTGTTGGGGATCATCAGTGAGGTGAAGCTGATGCCTCTCTAAGCACAGTGAGAGGGAGACCACGTCTGGTTGCCCCCAGGAGACCTAGGGTTACCAATCCCAGGTTCCTTAACAAATAGTTTTATAAAGGTAGCGGGCGCCCCTCTCTCGCAAGAACAGACATGATAACCTGTTCAGTGGTTATTAACCACTTGAGAGTTCGCAGCCACTGCTTTTACTCACTGTGCCTTTCACAGATGGGAAATATCCATTTGCATATCAGTCTTTGTCCTGCCCAGGGGCAGTCCAGCACTGAAATACAATGGCAATTCCAATCTGAACGAGAGTACCACCAGCAACCCCATACACGTGTTTCACCCTTGTTGGGGATCATCAGTGAGGTGAAGCTGATGCCTCTCAATAACCAATGTAAACTTTACACACTACAAAACAATGTTGCACAATGAACAGCAACACGAAGAAGAACTCCAGGCCCAACTAGATAAGGACACTCCTGACAGTAGTCAACCTTCGGTAACAGGAAGCCAAGAACCACTGGGACAGCCTCTAATAGCAAATGAGGCAGAATTAGCTGTGAAAGAAGCAGAAAACACCATGTGTCATTATGAAGATAAAGAAGACTTAACTATACTACAATCAAAACTAAACAATGAGCAGCATAGCATTTTTCAAGAAGTAACAAAAGAAATTGCACATGGTGTACAACATGAAAATAAAGAATGCACCTGCCAAAATTACAAACCGATACTACTGTACGTCAGTGGTGAAGCTGGTTCAGGCAAAACATTCTTAATCAAAATCATCAGCAAGTTCCTTCAACAATTGACAAACAACAAACTGTCAGCTGTTGTTACTGCCCCCACAGGTTTAGCTGCTACAACATAGGTGGTGTCACTTTACACCGATTACTACTCCTGCCAGTAGAACACTAAAACAAATGAAACTGTTACAAACTTTCTACAGAAGCTGCAATGGAACTACGCAGAGTGTTAAAACAAATGAAAATGCTACTAATAGATGAAGTGAGCATGGACTCTAACCTAATGTTGGCTTTGATTCACCTCAGATTACAAGAAGTACTCAAAACAAACTACGAAGAGCTCTTTGGAGGAAAACACATTATTGTTTTCGGAGATCTTCAATTGACACCAGTGAAAGGTGAACCTATTTTTAAAACCTTAGGACACAAACTCTGCCATAAAACTGTTGGCAGCATAGGAAATGTTAACATTTGGCAACATTTCCAATACAGAGAATTAACAGAAAACATGCAGCAATTTGCAGATCTCACTTATTCCAAATTCATGAAAAGTATTAGAGTTGGTATACTATCTCAAGAACCACAAGCAATATTGAAAACCTGGCAGATTCATGCACTTTATGGCGATAATGCATGTGCTACTGATGTTATGGAACAATTAGCGCACAAAAACGTCAATTGTATGGCCTTAATGCCAACTTGTGCAAGCTATTTCAAATTCAATGAAACAATGTTAAATAAAGAAATGCAACCAATAATGGAAATTAGCGCCACAGACAAACTAGATGTACATGTTATGACACTACCCATGTGTGAGCAAGCCACAACAAGACTAAATAGTTTATTAAATTGAATCTCAAACACAGCTGGGTTGGAAAAAATATCAAAATTATCCTTAAAATGTAGAGTAATGCTTAAACGTAACCTTGACGTTGATCAAGGACTAGTTAATGGAGCACTGGGTCCAGTTGTTGGCTTTCAAACATACCCACGTGACAACAAAATTCAGTTTATCAATATTGTCTTTGACAAACTTTCAGAAGTGAAAAGGATAGGACAGTCAACAGCTCGATTCCTTCTCTTCAAAGACATGTATGTATGCAGAGAAAATGTTTCTCTAACTCTTGCATATGCAGTCACCATTCATAAATCACAACGTCTTACCCTAGACAAAGCATTGATAGATATTGGTAACACAGTCTTTAAAGAAGGCATGAGCTACGTAGCACTATCACGCTTATGTACACTTGACAGTCTATTTCTAATCAACTTTGATGCAAGTAAAGTAAACGCTGATATTCCTTGCATTTTAGAATACAATAGACTACGTTCACTATACACCCCCCATCTAAAAACATATCCTGGTCCACAAAAAGTGAAACATTGTAAAAGAAAACTAATTCAAACAGAAATACAAAAGGATGTTACTGCAAATCCTCCAAAGAGAGTAAAAGAAGCTAATACTTCATCAATTACCACAACCAAAGAAGCACCTATTACTCAAAGTAACTTGGGTACTTCTTCAAAGAAACAACACACATTCCGAAAAAATGACTTGGACGCAGACCTATCTGGTCCATTTAAATCTTCAAATATAACTGGTGTAAGTTGCTACGCAAATGTAGCAATGAATATTCTATTTCAATTGCCACCAATTGTTGACAACATTTACTTACAAGTACAGACCAATTGTGTTTTAAAATATTAATACTTCATAGAAACGCAACAAACAATCCTGACAACATGTATAGTGTTCATGGAATAAGACAACAATTGGACTACTGTGCTGGAATGTGAAATTCACTATAAACTCACAGGAAGATCCACAAGAATGTCTAATGTACTTACTACAAGTACTGGAAAACAAAAACATACCTATTAATGAAATCTTCAGATTTAATACATGAGGAAACATACATGCACTCTCTGCAACAATGTGACACAGGAACAAATACCTAATGGGTGCTCCGTGTATGTATCCATACCTAATTGTGAATCCGTTCCATTTCAGCAACTTGTACAAAATGCAAACCATGGTAGATTATGTACTACCTGCAATTTGGATAATCGCTCCACCTTACTAATACAAACACATAGTAAATACGTAATACTAATGCTTCTACGTTACAATGCAGATGGTACCAAAACAACTGCAAGCTGACTGGATTCACACATGGTCAAGTATCACTTGGTAAGAAAACCTTCACAACAATAGGTATAATCTACCACGCAGGAGCCACAACCAATGCAGGTCACTACACTGCATATATAAAAAAAAAATGTGGATGGATTGAATGTAAAGCAGAGATGACCAGCAAATCTTACAAACACTTATTTAACCTTCTTAAAACCACAATTTAATAACTAATCTGTACTTAAACATTAACAAAACTTCAATGAAAAAACTATAAACTGTTAGAATATGCCAACAAGTATCTAACTGCCCCAGGATTCTACAACAACTAAATAGATAAATGAATACCACTAAATGATATAAAAAAATACATCGTTAGAATACGCCAACTGGTATCTAACTGCCCCAAGATTTTGCAATAACCAAACAGATAAATCAATACCACTACATTATAACAAAAAATAGAAAGTTAGAATATGCCAACTGGTATCTAACTGCCCCAAGATTTTACAATAAACAAACAGATAAAATCAATACCACTACATTATAACAAAAGATAGACAGTTAGAATATGCCAACAAGTATCTAACTGCTCCAAAAATCTGCAACAAGCCAACAGATAGAACATTAGCCAAAAACAACAAGTGAACACTGAAAACAAACAAACAAATAGACTGTAGCATAACAAAAAAAAGGCTTTTATAATCCGACATGGAATTTTTTTTTTCACAGACACAATGATTTTAGCAACAAACACAGAAACTGAGCAAATTGCACAGTACACTGGTTTGTAATCTACTAAATATGAGGGTCAAAATAAATAAAAAAATGTCTATTATTCAATGTTATAAGTCGTTACAAACTACCAGTACTAACATGATCTTTTCTTTTATCACAGAAATTGACAAGGAATATATGTACTCCAGTGGTCGAAGTGCACAAAAAGAAGTAGTGGAACTATGTTCCCGCTGGCCTGCCACTGCTCCCCACAAACCCCATCGCCACACCCCCTCCAACACACAATCCAAACCCCCAAACAAACACACCTGCTCTTTATGGGAATGCTCAGTGCAGTGCACTGAAATGCAAGCTTCAACTTCTTCCTATACTTTTATTTTAAAACAAAACCATTCCAGAACGGTTTCTTTTTGAAATAAAAGTATAGGAACGGTGAAACTTAAAAATAAAAAGTATAGGAGCACCGCTCCCGACCGCTCCCTCCCACTTCGACCTCTGATGTACTCCAGTTACCAAACCAAACAGTAAGTATATTATAATAAGTACACCATCGCAGCATATCACACCCATAGTGGCATCTAACTTTGGTGCTTATAAATTTGGTCTTGGCCATGCACCCAAGACTATAGGCCCTGGCCACAACCACCGCAGCATATCACACCCATAGTGACTTACAACTTCGGTGCTTATAAATTAGGTCTTGGGTGCATGGCCTTTGGCCATGCACCCAAGACTATAGGCCCTGCCCACAACCACCACAGCATATCACACCCATACTAGCTTATAACTTCATTCCTTATAAATTTGGTCATGGGTGCCGAAGTTATAAGCCACTATTGGTGTGATATGCTGCGGTGGTTGTGGCCAGGGCCTAGAGTCTTGGGTGCATGGCCTACGGCCTACGGCCTCGCACCCAATACGCTAGGCCCTGGCCACAACCACCGCAGCATATCACACCCATAGATCACACCCATAGAATCAAACATTTTAACTATGCCATATGGGCACTTTTTATGTCCGCGAACAATATGAGTGTTCTTAGAACAGTTTCAACTTGCCTACGAACAGTACGGACAGGTATAGTGTCCTTAGGTCATTCCCATTTCATTTATTAACAAACATTTCAGGACACCGCGTGTGTTCTTAGAACAGTTTCATCTTGCTTACGAACAATACGGACAGGCATAGTGTCCTCAGGACACCCCTATTTTGTTTATTTACGAACATCCCAGGACACTTGAAGTGTTCTTAGAACAATTTCAACTTGCCTACGAACAATACGGACAGGCATAGCGTCCTCAGGACACCCCCATTTTGCTCATTTACGAACATCCCAGGACACTTGATGTGTTCTTAGAAGAGTTTCAACTTGCCTACGAACAATACGGACAGGCATAGCGTCCTCAGGACACCCCCATTTTGTTTATTTACGAACATCCCAGGACACTTGATATGGTCTTAGAACAGTTTCAACTTGCCTATGAACAGTACGGACAGGTATAGTGTCATCAGGACACCCCCATTTCATTTATTTACGAACATTTCAGGACACTGTGTGTGTTCTTAGAACAGTTTAAACTTGCCTACGAACAATACGGACAGTCGTAGTATCCTCAGGACATCCCTATTTTGTTTATTTACGAAAATCCCAGGACACCTGATGTGTTCTTAGAACAGTTTGAACTTGCCTACAAACAGTACGGGCAGGTATAGTGTCCTCAGGACACCCCCATTTTGTTTATTTACAAACATTTCAGGACACCACATGTGTTCGTAGAACAGTTTCAACTTGCCTACAAACAATACGGACAGGCGTAGTGTCCTCAGGTCAACCCCATTTTGTTTATTTAAGAACATCCTAGGACACTTGATGTATTCTTAGAACAGTTTCGACTTGCATGCGAACTATACGGACAGGTACCGTGTCCTTAGGACACCCCATTTTCATTAACTACGGACATTAAGGACAGCGCTGAAGTCTGCGGTCAGAATGAACACAACAGGGGTGCCTGCCACCTAAATAAATACAACATTTGACCCATCTCTTACTCCCCCACCCTCCCCAAACAGTCTTACATGCCAACACACTTGACTAAATAGTATTTTTCCACCAGGTTTACTGCACTGTCCGCGGATGTCCATGGATACAAGATGGCGGGCGTGCCCAGAAAATCTGACTCACCACACGCTCTCAACCACCCAATCAGCGAGCACGTTGAATATCTGCACACATGATGCGGATCGCCCAGCCAATCAGGACCCTGTCCGTGCAGCGAACAGGGAAGTGTGTCCGCGGAGCGGACATAGATATCACACATTTTTTTGCCTTATGTTTTAGTCATTTAAAAAAAAAAACTACTGGATGGATATACACCAAATTAACAAAAGCACGCTTTCGGGACCAAGCCGCCGCCCCTTCCGCAAATTTGGTGTAAATCCGTCCAGCGGTTTGGGCTGTAGGCGTGAGCAAAGTTTTTTCCCATTATGTCTATGGGAAAAACAAAAGTTTTGGGATCCCCCTATAACTCTCCCCCTCCCGGACCAAACCTCACCAAACTTTAGCAAACCAATTCTGAGTGGGCCATATACTTTTTTTTAGAAGGTTTGGTGAGGATTCGTCCAGGGGGAGCGAAGTTATAAGCTGCCCAAAAAGTGCTCTTCCTATGGAAACAGCAACTTAACCATAACTACACGGCCACTACCATGGCCGTGTAATAAATATATATATATATATATATTCACAGAAAAAACTTTGTTAAAGGGACGTTATGGTTAAGTTGCACCAAGAAAAACCTATAAAATTCAATGAAAAAAACTTTGCTAAAGGGACTTTATGGTTATGGCATTTGTGATGTCATCTTTGATGTCCTGGGTGTTAGTCTTAGCAGTGTGCGGTGGTGGCGCGGGTTATGGTTTCTTAGCTTACCATAACTAGCAAATTTCTTGGGTTTTTTCATTTTTTCTTGCAACCACAATGTCCCTTTAACAAAGTTTTTTTATTGAACATCATAGGTTTTTATTAGTGCAACTTGACCATAACGTCCCATTGACAAAGTTTTTTCAGTGAATTACATGGGTTTTTACCAGCGCATGCTAACTTCCTACAACTTTCTAATATCATACTTACCCCAATATAGCAACATTTGTGTCCAATTTACACAGTTTCACCTTCTAGCATAATTGTGAACATTTCTATACAGTTTTTGTGACTTTTTCCACTGTTTTAGTGTTCAACGACATCCACAAATGTCTGACGTCATTGTGGACTTTCCGGACAGCATCACATGACCTCACAAGCATGCGGCATGATACCGTGTTCGGTAACAAGCCCTCACTTGAACTGCACTTTCTACTGACCTAGCAACTGTCAAGCTAACAATTTACCCTTGCTTAGCTCCCACACCTGCTCTTACTCATTATTCACTAACAATCTAGCACACAGCACATACGGAACAATATTAGCAAAACTGCTATTTATCTTAAAAATGGCATCATCTACTGCCATCCCCCACCCCAAGAGCCACCATCACCACTACCAGCTGCAGGAGGACCACAACAAAGAATAGTGCAGCACTTCCAAAGATAAAGAAGAGGACCAAGAAAAGGTAGTAGAGGAACTGCCTACCACTAGCACCAATAGACCGTAATGGGCATGGCAGTTCTTTACCACTGTTTGGATTGTACCAAAGGCTAAAGCTACAAAAGTGAAATGCACTGAGTTCAATGTTATACTTAGTTACGACCAACCTGGACAGTAAGGATGTTCCTTTCTTAGCAAGTAGTACCCTTCTTCCTCCACCTAATCTTTGTCAACCAGTATAATAACCAAACAACCTAGTTCTGTGGGATGGAAAATTCCATCAGCTTCCTTGCAAGCAATAAAATAGGCTGTTGATCCATATCTTTGTAAGACTGCAGCCCTGTGCATATACTGCAACAGAGCACTGTGCAGGGGGGAAAAATTTCAAAGTACTTTTGAAGCTGTCATAAAAGAGCATGAATGTAACGCTCACCTGGTTCCCACAGAGGCGCGGCGTCGAAGGCGCAGAACTCTGAAGATGGACAGGAAGGGCCCCTCTATTCTGGCTTCCCTGGCTCGTTGGATACCCTCCTGTGCGTGAAAAGGGAGTATTACCAACTGTGGAACAATGCTCAAGCCTCCCACTCCCTTCCAACCCTCCACGATACCTCCTCCACGATTCCCCGTGAAGCCTCACCTTAGGGTTTGGAAGGATGAGCTCTCCATCCTGCTTCTGATGCAGGGGCGCGTTGAAGCCCAGTTACTTCACTGGATTGAGGATTGATGGGAGTTCAGGTAAGCTTGACTGTTCAGGTAAGGCACTGTAAAAGTTCTGTTCAAAAGTTCAAGCTTAATAATATTGTTTGTTGTCTAATTGCAGCAAGCGCTAATGCTTATGTCTTTTTCCCCTTAGGGGCCGGGGTTCGGAGTGCCGGAGATATGGCGCCGACCCGAAGTGAAACAGTTCTGGATGAGCGCTCAGGTAATGTCTTTGCATTCGCTCATTCAATGTCTTTGTCTTTTTTCCCCATAGGGGCCGGGGTCCGGAGATGCCAGGAAGCGGCAGGACCCGAAATGCAGTGGGAATAATCCAACAGGTAAGACTTAAAAGGAAACTGAGCTTTCCTTATTCCTTTTCTCCCTCTCACCTTTGTTCTTGTCTTTTTTCCTCTAGGCGCCGGGGCGTAGCTGAATCCGGAAGATCGCTGCTGAAGATGGAAGCGCCTTGCAAAGGTGAGTAAAATGCAGCGCTGCAGCGATCGAAACGAAATACCTTTAAAATGATGTCTTCCTTTTCAGGGCCGTTGGAGAAATGACTCCGGGATGCAGATTTAGCAGGTAAGGGCTTTTCTTCTCCTATTCTCTTCCTTTCTCCGCTTGCAGGTGTTCCAGGGTGCTGGCAGGCGTGGCTGAAGTCAGGATGCAGGAGCTGACACGGTGAGCGTCCAGCTGCTAGGTGCAGAACAACACGAAGAATGTGTGGCTGTTCGGGTGGGGTTTAAATAGCCTTGGAAGAAGTTCCTGGTATGTATCCTTCCACCAATCAGGTATGTATCCTTCCCCGACCACACCCGGGTGGTGAAGTAGTCCTACAGGTTAAGTAGTCCCATTCAGGCCTCAAGAGGGCCTGGATGAAGCAGCAAGGTCTGCATCAGGTAAGTGTGCACCCAAGCACTTAAACACATATCCTCTTCTATGAGCCTGGCGCCTAAGGCGCCAGGACTGGGGTCCGCTATGAGCCTGGTGCCTAAGGCGCCAGGACTGAGTCCAAAGGGCCCCGACTTGGGCCCGCTGAGACTTCCCTGGGGAAAATGATGTCTGCCTCTGGGGTTGCTGGGCCCAGCCTGGCTCCTTAGAGGTAGGCATCATGACAATGAAAAACACTGCCTCCTACCTCAGATGTAACACACGCTCAACATCTTCCCTTGTCCACCTGCCCCTTCATACTACTGCTTCGTTCCTATTCCCTCCCGACCTTACATTGTCCCCTTGCCTGAAAAGAAAATTGAAAACATCAGAAAAAAATAAATGTTCTGGTAAGAACCACCTCTCAGAGTTATAAAATAGAACTAAAAAAAGTAATCTTATAGCATGTTCAATAAAGTAGATAAAGTCAATAAGATTCTATCGACCAAACATCAAAGAGCCCCACAGCACTTATTACAATTGCCCACCCCTAACGCTAACATCACTATACGCTCAGAATGAGCTCCACCTAATTCAATGATGTTAGTCAACAGCATAGCCAACCCTACACGGTCATCATCAATGTCATAAAGTTACCATACTCAGAGCAAGGAACTTCAACACAAACATCCACAGCAATCGCAAAACTTTAGTCTTTTTTTACAGAAATGATAGAAACATTTTATTTTAAACAAAACAGCAATAGTGGGGACCGTAAAAAATACTTTTCATTTTGAGACAATGATGAAAACATTCACTTAAGTCCATGAAAAGTCTGTTAACATTTTCAAACACAGTCCATATCTACTGAATGTCACAGTGTTCAGATTTTCACTTAAACTCACAACTGTAATTTCCTATTGCCAAATAAAATCATTGATCTATCAATGCAAGTCTTTGTGTTCTCCACCAAAAAATACTTTCCATAGGCGACAAGTAATCTGTGCACATGCCGCAGCATTACGCAGTACAAATTACTACTTTGCAATTGAAATACATGCAATACTTTCACATTTTCAGTTTTCTATAACCTATATGCAACTATGTTGCTTCTTGTTACTGCAGCAGAAAAAGGACAAATTGTTGTCTGACGATCACCCCACACAATATTTATAAGACATCCGTTTTTGATAATTATTGTCCAAACACTGTTGAAAAAGCCATCAGCCGGTAGACTTAACCCATGACACGCACATAGCAGGAGAATATAGCTATGTGAAATAAATAACAAAACAAAAAAAAATGCCAGTAAGCACTTTGCATTTCAATATACAAATACATTCATATTTTAGCTATAAATTAAAGTTTCTCGTAAAATGTACAACGTCTACTCTTTGCTGCAAATTCAACATTCATGCATCACAGCGTTGATCATATGGCTGACAGTTCACTTTCCACGCTTCAGTAGTTTTCACTTAAAATTTTGCTTACATTGCATTTCGCAAATCCATTTTTCCAATGTTGTACAGGACAAACCACTTCACAACACAGTTGTCTGAAATAGAAACTTTAGTTTATGTCTGCTTTTAAAACAGTGAATGTTATTATTTCTTTGCAAATTGTCCCCACATTTACTCCTGCAAATTCTTACTCCACTGTGTTCAAGGACAAATAACAATGCCACCCTTCATGTAGTGTTCACAGCATGCCCAATTTAGTTCTGTTTCTAGAAACACATGCCACATCAATTAACCCTATTACCTGCAAACAGTGTAGTATAAATACAACCAAATATTTAAAGTAAACTACATATCACAATATTTACTTTCATTTTACTGCTATCAATGCGCTTGTTTACAATACAATTACATTTTTTCTTTAAAAATAACCTTAACCGCAGTGCACACAGGCACATATGTCCCTATACGTCAATCGTAGTGTGCTCCATGCTCAGAGCTTCAAGAAGCATTTCCCGAGCACATAGTTGTAGCAGCAACATCAAATGTATTGTGAAGAAAAGTAATTTGTCAGAAGGAACTGCAGATAGTGTGTTTCCATGGGCCGGACAACCTTGTCGATAATACAAGGATCTTCAATTTCATCCTTAAAGCACCCACTAAGGCAACCTACAAAGTACCATTACTCTACACACGTTTACATTATAGATAAAAGTAAGAGGAAGACTATGACAAGGGCCAGCGTACAAATTACCATTGCTCTAGACACATTCAGCTTCTAGGTAAAAGTAAGAGGAGGACTATAACAAATGCCATTGCCGCGTAAGAACGGCACCATATGTAGCTAGAATGTGCCGGAACATATGCAGGGGCTCCGGTGACCCATAGGGCAAGTACAATGGCGCTGAAGCTGTACAATATTAGTACAGCACAATAAGTACAGAATACCAACAGTGGTTATTATCCCCATTTGCCACCTACGTTCTTGTTTTCTTGCCCCCCTTTCCTTCAGCCACACTACAAAAAGAAGACCACCGGGGGAACCAAATGGCAAGTTAGGATCTCACACCAATGTGCCAAAAGTACCCAGGTGTCACTGTGCATAACAAGAAAGGAAGGGAAGGAAGTGTGGCATAGGGGGACAGAGGGGTAACACACGAATTTATGCAATGTTTTTGGTGTCAGCCGGCTGGCAAGGGCGTCAAGGCCACCAACCACCAGACAAATGGCATAAGGCCAAAAAAAGCAAATAAAAGGATCCCTGCAAGCCAGAGTCTCCAATTCCCATGTCACTCCAAATGGAGCTCAACGCAGCTGTTCCGCAACCGCAAAATACTTCTACTCTTTCACCCAACCCACACACCCGAACAATAAGAATAAAAAAAATGAAAGACGGACCCAAAAAAGAATGACAGTACAGTGAACGATGTCACACAGTCATGGGAAAGGCGAGCGGCATGGGCCTTCGTGCCCAAAAAGACTTTATCATGTTTTTTATGCAGAATATTATCAACCACATTTTATTATGATATTTTTACGCTTACCTGATATCCCTGGGGGCATCTGGAAGGCTCTGAGATCTGCAACCCTGGACGGTTAGTTGCCCAGTGCTGAATAATGAATCTGTAATTACAGAAGGGAGGATTTGTGATAACTGTCTCTAATGGGTGAATCTCCCTCTGACCGATTCCCTTCCCACTGGGTTCTTAACTCACCTAGTTATTTGTAGGGAGAGCTATCCGTCCTGCGTTTCTTGTGCAGGGGCACTTAACGTTTGTTGGCGAGCTGCCCGAGTTGCTTCACTGGTGAAGTACGCCTTCCTTGTGCCCAGGCCTGCTGTGACCCCGAATCTACTGGTAGGCAGGTAGGTTTGTTACTTGTAAGTCTTTGTTCTGTTTATGGTGGGAATTTGTTAATGTCTGTATCTCCTTCTTTTTGGGTGCGAAGGTCTTGATGCTGGCGTGCTGCATGGAGAGGCACGTTTCTAGGTAAGAGAAAGCATGAAACGCAGAGCCTTTATTGTCTTTTGAAGCTAACCTGTGTTTTCTTCTTCTTCTCCTCACATGCCGCTGTGGTGTTGCGAGTGGATGAGAGCGCGATGAAAAACCGACCCCCGGAATCCGTTAAGGTAGTACAGCGCTGTGCGCTTGTTTAATATTGAAAGGGAAGCTGAATATGTCTCTTTTCCTTTGCAGATGTTGCTGTGGTTCTCCGGATCGAAGCCTGGCATAGCGCGATGGAATTCAGTTAAGACTGATGGAATTCGATGTTTTGGGAGCGTGCGTTCTAATATTGTTTTTCCCTTTCTCGTTATTGCAGGTCGCAATATTCGAACAGCAGCTGTGGTAGCGGTTCGCCGGAACTCCTTAAGCTAGCACTCCCAGTTGAGTGATGTTTCTTCTTCTCTCGGTTTCCACAGATTGCAGCCCAGTTGAGATGCTGAGTGCTGGATGGTGTTTTCTCAGGTAAAACAGAATAATTTTATTCTTGTTCTTGCAGGATTACAGGAACATGCTGAAGACCAGGATCTGGACATGGTGAGTGTCACGTTGCTGGTTGCAGAATAACATGAAGCATGTTCTGCAGTCAGGGTGTGGTTTATATAGCCCAGGTGAAGTAGTACCAAGGAAAGTAGTTCCAGGCCTGCCACACCCAAAACACTAGACCGCATGGCTTGGTTCTTACAACTAGACTGTGTGGGTGCTTCCATGTTAGATTTAAAGGCCCATGTACATATGTGGGACCTCGTTTGAACAGCCCTTCCTTCCTACATATGAGCCTGGTGCCAAAGGCGCCAGGACTAGCTCCAGGAGCCCTTTGCAGTGGTTTTAAGGCCCACAGGGTTCTGGTGGGAGCCTGCTTGTGGCACAACGTGTGCCCCCTCACAGTGGTCATGACAGATATATGTAATTGTGCAGTCAAATCCACAGCCCTTTATTGCCAACACTACCTACAATGTGTCAGTATTGTTTGGACAAACAACCCAACAAGTTTGGGAGTAGGGGGTAATAACACAAGAGGCCCAGGGGGCCATCACGGCTCCTCAGCTTATGGAGTAAGCACATAGGCCTGGGACAACATTCAATGGATTCATACATTTGTTCATTGCAGAAATTAGGTCTTCAAAGGAGAGTCTGCAGACACCAGCACTGCAGTGTCAATTTCTACAATAGTCACAGTGCATAAGATACCGTTCTGGTGCACATTGTGTACCACACCTTCTGCGTCTCCATCCACCCTACCCCCTTGCGAGCACACCATCACATGCTCCAACTGCCATTGATACTAGACGAGGGCTATGTAAGGGTAAGGCGAGTGCCATAGACCAATGCATGTGTTATTGCACACCAATATGTAACAATACACGTATGTCTCTGAACTGTTTACCTACAACTATTTGTAATATTTGCATTTATTTTAATTTAATTATCCAGTATGTTTTTTTTTCCTAATGTTTCAATTTCATAATACCTCATATTACAAACACTTTATACTGCCACTACATTATGGACAGTTACTTTACACATATTGCTACTATGATCAATCTGGCCTTACTCCTACTACATTACCTATAATTACAATACACATACTACTTCTGTAGTCATTGTGCCCAGTGCACATATTCTGGGGGCAAGGCCTGCAGGCATGCCCCCCGAATCTAGCCACAGACCACAACACAATTAACTACATAACACGTAGCTATCATACACAGTGAACTAATGAAACTCACTCCCAACCCCTTGTGATCGAAATGTTGTCCGCGAGATGTTCATGAACATCACAGATTGCCCTGGGTGTTCTTGGCTTATTAAGGTCCTATCCCATGCCATCCTCATCACCTCTCAACTCCCCAGAGATTGTTTCATAAGTTTGACGAGTGCAATGTTGTGTTTTTCGATATGCTTTTACAGCAATGTTTGCAGGCACAAGTGGATATCTGCGGATCCAACATGGAGGGTGTTTCCAAAAATCTGACGGACCTCACACTCTTCACCATGCAATCAGAGGGCGTGTTTGATGCCTGCGGACATCACGCTGTTCCCTGGGCCAATCAGAGTCCTGTCCACGGACCGAATGGTGAAGTGTGTCTGCGGGCCGAACCCATACATCACTAATTCTTTTGTGCCTACTTTTTGGTCATTTTAAAAAAAACTACTGACGGATTTACACCTAATTTACAAAACACGCATCCGGGGGCCAAGCCTCCGCTCCTGCCGCAAATTTGGTCAAAATCCGTCCAGCGGTTTGGGCAAAATGTATTTTCCATTATGTCTAATGGCAAAACCACACATTTTGGGACTCCCCTATAACTTTGCCCATCCGTTACAAAACCTCACCAATTTTCACAGGATCAATCTGACTGGGTAATGAACCTGTTTTGTAGAGTTTCGTGAGGATTCATTCAGGGGTGACAAGTTATAAGCCGCCCAAAACATGCTCATCCTATGGATTGAGCAACTTAACTATAACTACAGGGCTGCTACGTCAGTCCCTGTAATACACAGCCCCTGCATCAAAATTACCACCCCCAGACATACAGAATGAATCTAGCAGTTGAGGGAGGATCATAATCATAGACCCTGCTTAAACGCATAATGTAAATTCATAATGGCCATCTTGACAGTGATGGGTACACGCCTATGTATGTGA
Source organism: Ambystoma mexicanum (assembly GCF_040938575.1). Taxonomy (NCBI): domain Eukaryota; kingdom Metazoa; phylum Chordata; class Amphibia; order Caudata; family Ambystomatidae; genus Ambystoma; species Ambystoma mexicanum. Next base: position 971,929,750 of record NC_090926.1, read on the forward strand.
CTTGACATGAAGGCTACACTGAAAGAGACACACTGAAAAACATCTCTTTCGACTAAGTGGCACTAAAGACACAGTGGGTGCTTTCCAGCTAGTAGATGCAGACCAAGGGACTGTAGAAAGTTTGAGTATTTGGGAGCACAGGCCTGAATTGACCAGGAGGCATCCACACACCTTCAGATCACATGTTAACCTACCATTTCATCTGGTATTCTACAATGCCTGAGGCTGCAGAACACTTTAATGATGAGGTACTGCAAGATGAAGGTTGTTTACCATAGTAACCTAGTCCTGGTGCTAACGAGGACAAACAATGAATTCCCAAACTCTAGTGCCTCCTACCACATGAACACAACTATATGCACAGTCATATACTTCCTTGAAACCATTTCAGAATTAGATGGCTATCCTCCTGTACAGAGCGAATGCAGTGGATGCAGGGGAGGAGAGGCATGTGTGAAACTGGAGGTTTTCTGCAGTGGATCTTCAGAACCCTGGCCGGGTGCTGGGTGAAGTGAAGAATGAGGGAGATCTACACCTTGAGGGTAAAATCACTGATGATATGATATGATATGATATGATATGGCATTTGTAATGCGCCTATTTCAAGGCGCGACGAGGCAGGGGGGGAACAAGGGGAGAACAGACAACGATCCTACTAGGCCAGGTGTCATTCAGATCGCGCAAGTGCAAGGGTAAGGGGACTGGGAAAAGTGCAAGGGGAAGGGGAGAGGGGAAATGCAGTACATGGTTAGTAGAATACAATATAAGTAATAGGGCCAGCTGGTGGCAAGTGCAAGGTAAGTGCCGGGAGAAGGGGCTGTAGGATACAGAGACAGTCCCGTAGTGCAGGTAGGCAGTGCAGGGAAGAGTGGCTGGGCCAAGGACCGAGATCGGTGAGTGGCCAGTTGCATATTCAGTGCAGGTTCAGTGATTTTAGCAGGGGAGAGAGGGAGAGAAAGCGGAGGCAAAGAGGAAGGTTTTGAGGTGCTGCCGGAACCGGAGATGGTTCTCCTCAAGTTTCATGGAGGCAGGAAGACTGTTCCAGAGGGAGGCCCCTGCTGCGGAGAGAGATCTACCCCCAGCTTGTTGCTTGGAGAAGCGGCTGACCCTGAGGTAGTTGGAGGTGGATGAGCGAAGAGCTCGAGAAGGAAGATATTTAGGAAGAGAGAGTTGAAGGTATTTTGGCCCAAGGCCCCAGAAGGCCTTGTGGACAATGCAGAGGGTTTTGAACTTAATCCTCGCAGCAACTGGGAGCCAGTGTAGCGATTTCAGTCCTGGTGGCATGTGAGGCACCACAAAGGCAGTTGAGTCAAGAGGAAAGAAAGCAGCCACAGTGGAACAGCTTGCCAAAGAGGGCAGACTGCTGAGATCAAAGATCTTCAAACTAAGCCTTGTACTTTGAAATGGCTCTCATTCCTCTGAGGAAAAAATATGCCTCTTAGCTGCCACCAACATCTCCCTCGGGAAACAGGTGGTCAATGCCAACTCTGAGCATTCGCAATCACATTCCACCTTGCTACGGCTACTTGTACTGCAGGAGCAGCCACTATCCCACCTTTCAATACACTGCCCCTTTCTCCTGACAATCCATTCCATCCTAGCAGCCGTATATAGTTGGACATTGGAGATGATCAAAATGCACAAACGATAGAACAAGCCCCCTCGCCAATAAAGAAGACTTTGTTTGGTGCAGGGTGTGGTGTGGGGATTTACATTTTGTTTCAACTTTGTGACTATTTAAAAGGTCACCTTTCCAAGTCAGGGGAAATATTATCCATGTTATTCTGAGCTAGATAACCCCCATTGCATTGCCCTGTATGACTGGAGGCAGTTTTCCAATTTCACTTTCCCTCCCCTACCCCCTTCATGTGGCATTGTCATTTTCCTTCTTATAGCTATGTTATTATAACATACAGTACAATAGAATTATTCAGCAGACTTAGGGCCTCATCAGAAGTTTGCTGGTATCCCAGTGGTAAATCTGCTGGGATACTACTAACGCTAATAGTGTTACTGCAACTCCGTGGGCGATATTAGTGCCAGAAACCTCCTGCTGCGGTGACAGTAGCGTCAAGAGCTGGTCAGATGACACTCCAGATAACCACCTGCCATGCAGTAGCCAGCGGCCCACGCTCACCCTGATTCTCGGCAGCACACTCATCTCCCTGATCCCACCATGTCTGGCCCAGCACATCCCGAGCCTTTGGTACTGTGGTAAAAATGCAAGATCAGCACAGTAAAAAGGCAAAAACTAACCAACTGCGCGATTATGCCACTAAAAGGGGAGGGGAATTCATTGATAGCCACACTTTTATATGTGCTAGGCTGGAGAAGGCCCCTTAAAAAGCTAATAACATATAGGCAATAAAGTTGAGCCACAGGTTTAACGTTAGACCGAGGCACTCATTTCATTAACTTGCTTAGTAGCCCCAGAGGCTGGCAGCACATTGTCAATTACACCTTCCTATGATTGCATGGTAGGAATTGAACAGCCTTTGTTACTTTCAAGATCAAGAAGCATAGCTTTTGGGTCCCATGGCGGTTTCAAACTGCCCCTTAGTACATCCTATCTTGTGAAGAAGTTCAAAGAGTTCTTAAGGTGCAACATTAAAATGGTAACTTGCTTATGGTTTAAAGCACTGCAAGTGTCATGATTGAATGCATTCCCATGAGAATCGGATGGAGATGACCGATGGCAGAGGAATAAAGATCCACTGGTCATCTCAAATGTTTCAGTGAATTGACACTATGTTGTGGGAATTGTGGGTTGGACTGCAATGTCACAAGGGTGGACAAGGGTGGTGTGGTAAGGTTTGCGTGACCCCATCATTTTAAAAGAATCTATGTCCCTCTATAGTAGAATGACATGATCCAGCCAATCAATCTCCCGTCGCAGAATGTCCTAATGATGATATGTGCTTTGAATCTAATTAGTTTATGAGATTATAAAAGCTTTTGTTTTTGAGCTGTATCTTTGACAGTGCTTTTCATGCATTCTGTTTGAATTTCACTTTCCCAGCTGTGTCTGGGCCCAGAATAAATTGCGTTACTTCTTGCCTGGTGTACACTCCTTTTTAGTCAATTTTCGTAATTTTTATTGGTGAGTTTGGACCCGCAGTACAGTTTGGTGGCCCATACAGGGAATTGGCTTTCTCGACCAGAAGTGGGGAGCCATGCTCCCAGTGGAGTGCGGGGCAGCGTTTGTAGACCAGTCGTAACAGCTCTACAACGAGGAAGCAGTGCAGATGCAGAGTTCGCAAAAGTTTTTCTGGTCAGACAGTCCATGCGCTCGGAAGGGGGACGGGCCTTTAAAGGAAGACTCCGGGGTTGAGAAGACTTGAGAATTTCTGAAGAAGGAAACATGAGTGTACCCGTGCATGATAGGTCAGGGAACAGGAGGGATTATTTGTATGGTGTATAGGATGCACCCTTAAGACGTGGAGTGTGATTGGTCATAGTAGTTATAGATTTTAGGTCCACTTACCCGATAGCGAGTGAGTGGGTGATGGTGAGTGGGTGGTGGCACATCTGCGTTAGAGCAGAGGGTTGCATAGTAAGTGGCAGACCTTGTTAGACAACAGTTGCGCGTAGTACAGGCAATTGGTACAGTTGCAGCATTTTTCATTTCGTGAGGTAAGAGGTTTTGAAGTTATGAAGAGAAGCAGAAGAGGTATATGCATCAGTGCTTTGTTGAAATAGTAGTAGTTTATTGTGATAAAGTGACATTATTGTGTTCTATGTTCACTGCATTCAATGTGATTATTGTGATTTTACTTGTATCAAGTCATGTTCTAGACCTGTATACCGTCTCTAACCAAACGAGTGAACTACATACCTACTGAGTTAACGCGCGTGGTTGCTGCAATATACATCTATCCAAATTGCCCTATCGCTGAACAGCAAGTCGTCAAATGCTTAACTCTCCTATCTTACTAGATCTGTGGATTACTGTCTCTAGACCTCCTAGGATACTGCCACACGATGGCTCCCGCTTATGTTTGACATGATTAAGTAATGTCTGTGCTGTGCCAACTGTACTACACAATGTCACACTGAGAATACTGCCATATAGACCTGTACTATTCAGCTAGAAATATTGCTGCTCCCCGATAATATTACCTGAACCAGGTGACAACAATATTACAGAGTTTCTCTCCACCACTTCTCCTAGCTATCATGGTCATCAGCGCAGTTGATCACAATTCCACTGAGCACTGTTAACACTATGTATGCCTTCAGGCTTGTGATGTTAAAACTATTATATGCTTTACTAACACTTACACCAGAGTTGTATGCACCTACCCCAAATAATGATGACTATCTAAGGACAGCGAGGGCGGGCAAAGATCACCATATCCTCAGAGTAATGACTCTCTTCAGTCTGCACCCTCAGCTTAAAAGTTGCTGCCTAGCCCTAACCCTCTAACACCGCCACGCCCTTCCTCTGCTGACAACTACTACACAGTTAGGAAACACCATCAGTATGGCCTTTAATCACATGCCTCCCCCATCTTCAAGACCTATCATCCCACTTAGCAACCAATCTACCATGTGCACCCCTAGTCAGAAATTCTAGACTCAGGGCCAGATTAACTAAGCTCCACGATCTACCATCTAAATCCATCATCCAAACTAACCTCACCCCTAACAGCAACAATACCACAACTAAAACTCCTATCAGCAACAGAAAATCTGACCCACTCTCTACTCCAGTCGAAACATGCCACATTATTTCACCTGCTACCACTAATGTTACGATCTAACCCCACACCAAAACACTCCTGAAGAATCCGCAGGTAGCTACCAAGGTCCTAGACATTAAGGGTGCCTTAATTAATGCCAGATCCCTAGTGGTGCATCCATCAGAAATAGCAGATCTAATCACTAGCGAAGACTACGACTTTCTTCCTATAATGGAATCCTGGCTTCACGCCGTCACTGGCCCTGCCCTCCTCCTAGCCATACCGGGCACTATGAAATCATAAGAGCTGAAAGAACTGACTCCAGAGATTGCTCTAATCGCCAAATCTGACTTGGCCTTGAGAATTGTCCCTCGCCCGCCACCAGTTCATGCAAACTTCTCACAGCTAAACTCCTGACCCCATTCTTTTTCCTTTTTTTTTTTTTGTGATATAACCACATTTGGGTTTTTTTACAAATTCAAAAGCAAAACATATATACATGCAAACATCATATAATAAATTATATCTAGATAACATTTAAAACTAATTCATCACAATCTTATAAAGTTAGCATATTAAAATTGAATTCATCACATCAATATCTAATTTTCCTATAAAACAGTTTTCCCCCTTACTTCAACAATCAATCAACAGTATTCTGACGATATAAAACCTGTCAATTGCAAAACCCTTAAAATATTTAGGGTCAATTTTGTTTCATGGCCCGCAATCATTCTTTCCCAGAAAGTGTCGGAGGATAATCTATCCAATGACCCAACTGAATTCCCTAAATGTTCCACCCTAATTTTCCAAGTGCCTTTGCAGAATCTTAGCAGGTGCTCTAAAGTTTGTTTGCTTAAATCTGAGCATTCCGTGCATAGACTCCGGGCCCCTTCAGTGACTCCCCATTTGGTTAATACTGATCCAGTTTTAATCAAGTTTAACCGTACCCTCATAAAATTTTGTCTTCCTTTAGGGTTAGGGAACTTCATCAAGTATCTTGGTACAATACCCTGTTTTTTCCCGTACTTAAAAAACCCTTCAGGAATAGAGGATGATCTCACCATATCCCCTGTTGAAATCCAATCTCTCAAAGATAAGGACTTCTTAACTTTCAGCGGGTTTGAACTCAGTGTTAATTTATCTGATTCACAATAAGTCAGCAGATTTTCTGCCCTCTTTTTGAGTTCTATCAAAGTTAGTGAGGAATCAAGATTCATATTTTCTAGGAGAATTCCATATAGTGTATTTGTCATTGGCACAATAATTGACCTATACAAGGAAAGAAGTTTCCAATCAACTGCGTATTTTAAAGATTTTAATCCTAGCTCATATCTGAGTGTTATCGTATGTAATCCTTTAGGCAATCCTAATACCTGTTTCCAAATATAACCTTCTTTTTTTTGCCAGTCTATTGACCACAACGAAGGTTTGGCTTCAATTCCGTACAATAGTACCGGGATTACTTTGGCCACATAGAAGTTTATAACAGGCATAATCGAAAATGTACCATAAAGGCTGGCAATCTTCTTCATCTGGGCTATTAGTTGTGTCCCTTTAGCCAGGATTTCACCATACTGTTTCCCAACTGTAGGGGTCGCGTACACAGTAATGCCCAGATACATTACTTCTTTTACCACCGGTATCTGGTTACTGCCAATTGACCACCGATATTTTGTTTCTTTACGACCTTTCTGCTCAAAATTTACAATCTTAGACTTGTCAGGGTTTACAACCAGGTCATTTAATTTCATGTATTTGTCGAGGGCATTCAACAATCTTTGTAGACCGATTGGAGTCCTGTCAAGAAGGACTATGTCGTCCGCATACATAAGCCATTTTACGGCCAAGGACCCCACCTTTGGGCTTATTAATGATGAGGCTACTAGGGCGGCTCCAAAATCTCTCAAATAAAACTTAAAGAGAAATGGAGCCACCATACAACCCTGTCTGACCCCCCTATCTATACTTATATATTCTGACAAATATCCATCCATATTTAATCTTACTCTGGCTGTATTTCTTTCGTGAAGTTTTACTAGTATATTAATTAGAGTTTTAGGTGCCCTTTTCTGTTCCAATTTGCTCCAAAGTTTATCTCGATTTACCATGTCAAAAGCACTTGACAGATCGATAAATGCTCCATAAAGTCTTCCTTTATTATTTTTATCTTTCAGATTTGATAATGAGGCTAATATTATACCATTCAGAGAGGTTGAATGGCCTCTTCTAAATCCGGTCTGCTGTTTAGGGATTATGTTATTTTATTTCGCCCATGTTTCAAGTTCTCTTAATATCAGACTAGTAAACAACTTGCTTTACATGTCAAGCAATGTAATTGGCCTGTAACTAATAGGGTTTTTGTGATCCCCCTTCTTGAAAATCGGGATTATAATTGCGGTCTTTAAGAAGATGGAATTATTCTATTTGCAATCACTTTCTTGTACAAGATATATAGGATTTCAGCCCACAATGTCCCATTTCCTTTGAGGACTTGATAAGTTAGACCATTTGGGCCCGCAGATCTCGACGCCGAGGATTTTATGATCAAATTCAAAATGTCCTCTTTGTCAAAGTTTAAACCCCAATTTCCATTGTCACCTATATATTTTTGTCCTCCCACTGGTTCCTGGTATTTTACGCCGAAATAGGTTAGCCAACTTGCTTCCGACACATTATTCGTCTGAGCAATGGTTTGGCGTATTTGGGGAGCATTTACTAGTGACCAGAAGTTTCGCGAGGAATTATTTTGTAATGCACGCAGCATCTCTTCCCCATCTTTCTGCCATAGTTCTTCTCTATGTTGTCTAGACCAACTCTTCAGATCATTTTTAATTTTTTTTGATTCTATCTCTAGTTCTAGTAAGCTTTTAGCCCGTTTCTTAGCGAGTCTTAACTGTATTTGCGTCTCGCGTTTTTTTACCCAAACTGCTTCGTCAAAAAAGTGTTTGTGCACTCGCTGAAAACCCTTCTGGGTACTTAACGGGGGGTCAATGGACCACAGAAATTCATGAAACCGTGATGGGTCACAATGCTGATGCAGAATATTTTGATCTCCCCAGTTGGAAAATCCATCCAGGGCTTTGTTTAACCGCTCCCCTTCCCTCTTGTATTTTACCAACCGTTTTCTCTGTGCATTACCTTCTGCTCTCTGGTCCCAGATCTCTATTTTTTCCTCTCTACACCAATTTAAATGTGCAACTAATCGCTTATGGTCACTTGTTCCACCATCGGCCACTGAGAAATGTATACAAGTATCGAAGCATTCTGTTGATAAAAGCATATAATCCAATGTCGATTCTGATGAACCCCTCTCCCACGTTGTAACCGATGGAACATCACCTTCTATGGAGCCATTTAGGAATTTTAAATCCCAATCCTCAAAGAAGTTCGACCACTTTCTCCCGTTATTTGTTACTTCTTTCATTTTCCCTGTATGGCATTTGGAATTGATACATTGCAAATTTAAGTCTCCTGCAACCAATATATGTGCCCCAGGGTACGTTATATTAATATCACAAAGGGTTACCGCAATTGATTCTAGAAACTCTAAGAGTTTTTCCCTCACGGAGTTCCAATACAGGTTCACAATTTTTATCTCCTTAGCTGGAGAGCTTTTGAGGGGAGTGACCACTCTCACCACCAGAATTCCTTCCTGTTTGCAGGATAACATTGATATTTCTTTAAATAAAATCTTTCTACAGGCGATCAGCAAACCTCCCGTCGGTCTACCCTTGGCTTTACAGTTAGCTGGTTGTGCTATCAGTTTAAAGCCTTCGAGTTCCGGGGTGTTTACTAACCATGTTTCCTGTAACAGGATCAAATTGTTTCCCGCAAATAACAACGCACTCATTTTATTATTTTTAAATGAACTGGATCCCCGAGAGTTCCAACTAGTGATCCTCAATTTGTCACTATTAAAGAGACCTCTGCGATACACCCAACTTCTGGCAGACTTGCATAATTATCTCTGGTAACATTGACCAAGATGGTGTTTGTAACCCTTCATTGATGATATTTTCATTTTTTCCCCGATGGGTTTCATGCAGTGAGGAGATATTTCCCTGGTTTAACTCGTATTCCTCAGTTTCGATCGTTTCTATTGCGTGAGATGGCAATTGCTCATATACTTCCAAACCCACCTCCCTTAATCTTTCTTGTAAGTTTAAAAAAGCTTTTACCCCCAGTTTAGAAACAAATCCAACTTCAACTAAGCTGATACACTCTGGTTTAGGGAAACAAACATATTCAATGTCTTTTGTTGAGAATAAATATAATTCTGGAAGTTTTTTAACTAGTGATAGAATCGAACTCCTATTCAGTGGTATACCAGACTTTCGATTTTCCTCATTAGTAAACCAAAGTCTCGGGATTGCATATGGATTCGGATCATCTTGGGGATTTTTTAGTCTTTCAGTTACCATTTCGGAGGATGAGTTTCCCACCAGGACGTTCATAGTCTCTTCTCTTCCAACCTCTTTGGATTGATCTTGGTAGTCCATATTCGATGTTGATGTTTGAATACGTATTGTGTCCTCTGCATGACCCATCCTAGAACTTTGGGTGACCACCAAATCTCCAGTCTTTGTTTTTGTTTGATTGAATATTGGAGCAATTCTTAAACCAATCTGGGTCTGCATTGGTACTTTAAATGCATTTTTCTGTTTTTGAAGAAATATATAGTAGCTATAACAACTTGCCTGTAATCTCTGATCTAATCGAGTCGTGTTGTTGTTGATTTCTGTCCAGGTCTGTAATTTTTCCTTCTGTTTGAGTACTCATGGATTTCTTTACCATGTGTACATCCCCCTCTGTTTCTGGAATTCTATCAGTATCAAGTCTTTTCCTTTGTTGTTTTTTGGATTTGTTTACCCTGGCAATTTCTTGTTGTGGAGAATCATTACCCTTGCTCCTACCATCTTTATCTGAGATCTTTTGATTCTCATTGATTTTCGCAGGATCTAAAATCCCCTTGACAAAGCTATTTACCTTTGATTTTTTTGATCTAATATTCTTCACATTTTTTGTTTTCTTTACTTGTCGACCTCGTGATTTTGAATCTGTATTATTTTGCTTTCGGTTCTTCCGCCTTTCTCTTCTCTGTCTTTTATAGGATTGTTGCGAACTCTTCTTCCACATATAGCTATTTTCTGCCTCATCTTCATGATTCTCAATAACTTCCCGTCGGTCTTCCGCCAGCTGTTCAACCGTTGACTCAGCAATCTGTGCCAATCGGCAGAATTCTTCCATTACTGATTCGGATAAGGGAGTGTCATCCACAAAAGTATTCAATTCAGGGACTAAGTCTTTTGTTTTAATTTGCTAGATCTTGATTTAATGAAGAAGTCGATACATTTCTTTCATTCATTTGCAATAACAAATCTTTGATCTCCTAATTCTCCCTCATTAGAGAAGTCATTTGGTGCTTAATTTCCATTAGGTCTCCACTATACTTTGTGAAGCCATCTTCCATCTTTATCATCTTGGGCAGAACTGAACAATTTATTACATTATTTTGGCCTACGACTGAAAATTCAAGTTGTTCAATATCCTTTGTCATTTCCATTAAAATCCCTGTGTGGGTCTGCACATCTCTTTTTAGAAGGTCAAAAACCTTCACCAAGGAATTTAGAACAAAATTTAAAGCCGAGAGAGAGGAATCACCATCATTAGGGTCTTGATTCTTGTTTCCCTGTGTCATACTTGGTATTTGCACCGGTTGATCTAGTAAAATTCCATCAGACACGACCGTGTCCCCTCTCGATACCACTGTTGAGTTTAATCTTTCCTCATGTGGTTGTAGATTCTGGGCCAAACTCAACAGATGATTTGGGGTCCTTGAAAGTTCCATAACTGGGATGAGTAGTTCAGATCCACTGTTCTCCGTTTGTAAGTTGATATTTTGATTTAAAAGTTTTAAGGAATGTGGCATAGGTCCATTTAAATTTTCTTGTACAGATTTCTGGAAATAATAATCAATAGTCCCTTTTATATTGGTTGATGTCAAAGTAAAGTCTTTCGACTGTCTAAATGGGGTGTTTCTTGTTGAGTCCCTTAAAATTTCTCCCTCCGTTAATTTATCCACTTGAAGTTCTTGATGAATTTGTGCCTCTATTATGTTGTTATTTCTTGTCGAGGCAATCGGAGTTTGAGAACTTACGTGGTTCACATCCTCATGCAGGGACTTTTCAATGTAGGAACCATCCCACTCTGGAGCTCTTAGATCATAAACGTGTTGTCCACTCCTTAAATTGTAGCGGGCCATTTCTTACCCCTTCTTTGTCTGTGAGAATTAGGCCAAAGAAAAATGGGGGATCAAAGGAGTAGAATCTCCCACAGTCTCTCCCCTTTTTAACTTTATATTGCCTAAACCGGGCCCCAGACACTCCCTTTCAATTGCCCGCTCCAAATTGCCCAGGCTCCAAAATTCCTGTCAGCGAACTGCGGACTATCTCAGATTAATCTCTGAGGCTCTTGTTTAAGGAGGCTTATAGAGGGGCTTACAGCCAGTGACCACTGCTGTCTAATACTAAATTGCAACAGCCCACCACATACAGGATAAGAGTTTCTGTTCTGCAACCCTTCAAATCCTCAACCCACTACCCTTTATCAATACCGGTATCAATATTTTTATACAGGCCCGAGCCCCGGTTCAATCAACGTCTCTCCAGCAAGCTTAGGCTCATACTCAGGTACTGATGGAGGAGGAGGAAATTGGCTCTAACTTGGGCTCGAGCACAGACAGTTACCAACTGTTACCAGACAGTTACCATGCTCAATAGTCCATGGAATGACACAAAGAATGCAAAAGGCACCGATGGTGCAAATAATACAGACCTTGCTGTCGGTGTCTGTGGAGCAGATCAAAGTGGCTGCCGCTAATTTGGCAAATTGGCTACGCGTCTAAAGACCCACCAGCACTGATACGAGGCCTCCAAGCGTAACACCGTACCTCTGCGGGATCGCTGGGCTCGCAGCCGCAGTCTGCCTCAGGCCACCGCGGACACCCACCTCTGTGTCTCTGTGCCTCGCGCGTGCGCGGGTACGCCTCGATACACGAAATCTGTAGAAGCTCAGTGCCGGTCCGGTCTGAGCTCGTTCTCTACATTTTAGCTCCGACGCCGCCGTCTGCTCACCGTCTGTTCGAAAGAATGAAAGGATTTCCTGGGACTTCCTGGGGCTTCCTACTAGAGGAAAGGACCCACACACACGCTTGCACGTCACCGGCAGTCAAGCCGCCCTGAGGATCTGTACGATCGAGCCACAAGTGTACAGAATGTCAGCCGCTTATGACCGCTTCTCGAACATCCACTGACTCTGTGTTGTTTCCAAATGGATGGGAAACTCCTGACCTCCAATAATGACACCATAACAATGTACCTTATATATAAACCACCTGGACCGATTGGATCATTTGAAGAAGACCTCTGTGCCATCCTCTCGGAGAATACCAAACCAACCTTCCAAATTCTCCTGCTTGGAGACTTTAATCTAGGACTCAACGATCCCAATGATTGCCAAGCCTTGGCCATCGCTAATGCACTAACAGAACAGGGGTTTACCCAAAGAGTGACCCAAGCCACCCACGACAAAGGGAGAACCCTCGATTGGGCAGCAGACCACAACTGTGTAACTTCCATCACATCAATATCACCCCTAGCCTGGACAGTTCATTGTCTGATATCATTTACCGTACCAGCCACTACCTCTAACCCTAAGGTTATTCCTATCACACCATCCGTCCCCACAAGGAACAAAATGTACATCACTGCAGATAAGATCATGCCACTTATCATGCCAACTCTTAACCTACTTCCCAATTCAACCAGTCCAGATGACCTAATAAATGCCTATAATGCTGCTATGACAAAAGCCCTTGATGTAATTGATGTAATTACTCCACTCAAGATGCATGGTTTACCCCCCACTTAAAAACTCTGAGAAAGGAAAAAAGAAAGCTTGAATCTCTGTGGAACATCAGCCCCAATGATGAAAATAAAACAAATCTAGTCAATCTAGCATCCCTCTACAAAAAGGAAATTATAAGCGCCAAACAAGAATCCTATAATGAGAGGATTAATAAAGCCAGCTCAAGTTCTAGGGAACTGTTCACTATCCTAAGGGAATTGGAAGCTCCCATCCCACAGATAGACAACTCCCTCAAGGACAAACCCTGGTGCATAAGTAACCAGCATGCCTTACAGAATAAAATGGCCTTACTCCAAAGTAAGATTGCTAATAAAAAGCTATACTACCCATTCTAGAATAACACGGCCTCACTAGTGCAGCCACCAACAAACCCCTCAACCAGTTCAAATGTTCTCAAGTCTCAAATCATGAGGTTGAAAAAGTCATTCTATCACTTAAAACTCCTAATTGCCAAGGAGAAAGCTGCCCGGCACAGATTATTAAAGATGCTGCTAGAGACCTTGTGCCCTTCATAGCTAAATGAATCAATTCCTCATTCACCTCTGGCACTGTCCCCAGTAATCTAAAGGAGTCATGGGTCCTGCCCCTCCTGAAAAAACAGACCTTGGATCCTTCATTCCCTACCAACTATAGGCAAATCACAACTGTACCTTTTCTACTCAAGATCCTTGACAAAGTGGCCTATATTCAAATTCAGGAGTACCTCCAGTCAAATAACTTCCTCAGTGTCCGACAATCAGGCTTTAGAACCAGTCACGGGACCGAGACAGCTCTAATAGACCTAAAAACACAGATTCACAAACTGAAGGATAAGGGAAAAACAGCCTTGTTGTTACTTCTCGACCTTTCGGCCACCTTTGACCTGGTGGATCACCAAGTTCTCTGCAAACATTTGGCCTCAGCAATGCATTTCTCACAAGGCGCCATTACCAGGATTAAATCATTTCTCAATAACAGGACCATTAGAGTCTTTTCGCCACTGGCAGCGGCCGACCCAATCCCTATAACATGTGGTGTGCCACAAGGCTCTTGTGTTTCCCTCACATTGCATAGTATATTCACAAAGCCATTGTTTGATGACCTAGACCATCTGGGTGTCACCTACACTAATTATGCAGATGACACCCAGATCGTCATACCCCTCTTGGGTGATTATGATAAGGACCTGGATTTGGTGAACAAAATATACCTCATCATCCAGGCCTGGATGGCCGCACATGGCCCATGCCTGAATGATGACAAGACCGAGCTGCTAATACTCGGTTCCACATCTAATCTCAACAAACTACGCTTGAATTACACCACCTTTAATATTGATGGTAATACTATTAAAGTGGCAAAAGAAGTAAAAACCTTAGGTTTTTACCTCAACTCTGCCTTTACACTTAACAAACATGTCAGCGCCATGACATCTGCTACATCCTACACATGTAAGCTGATTAGAGCATGCAGACCATTCCTCTCGAATGAAAGCTGCACTACCTTAGCAAGAGTACTTATCCTAACCAAGTTGGATTATTGTAATGCTCTGTGTCTGGGGGCCAACAAATACCTCATCAAGAAAATCCAAACACTGCAAAATAATGCACTAAGAGCGGCTCATGGTATACCAAGGAGGGAACATCTCAAATCTGAGGAGACAAATCAAATGGCTCTCTACCAAGGACAAAATTATGCTTAAAACCTTATCCCTAACGCATAAATGCCTCAACCACACAACACCGACTTAACTCTTCGAGAGAATCACTAAACAATCATCTACACGCCCCACTAGGACTATAAATTCAGCATGCTTAATTGTGCCTAGATTTAAGCTAAAAAAGGCAAGGGGAACCAGCTGCCCTGTCATGGCAGCTCATGCATGGAATGCCTTACCCCCTTCACTGAGAGCTGACCAACCATTCTACATGTTTAGGCGCAACACTATAAATGACTCATCACCAATGACATTCATGGTCAGCCTTAGCCCTATGCATACAAGGTCAATGATTACCGCTACCATTCTAACTCCATCTAGCTTCCCCTGCTGTCTTTGGAGTATCTGCATCATTTTGAACATATGTATATGCACTGTTGTATGTGTGTTGACTTTACATTTCTCACTGTATCCCTGTTTTATTTTTGTTATTTCATTTTGTAACTATTGTAACTAAGTCAAAAGCATTCCTGTGATTTTCACTGTGCAAGGCGGCCAGATACCCCCAGGTCGGGTGAGCCAATCAAATAAATAAACAAACAAACAAACAAACTGTGGCTGTGGAAATCTTGGAAAAGCCAGAGCCAAATTAATATATAGATATTGAGGAGCCATATAGCATGGGCAAGCAGCACGGTTAAAACTGAGGGAGGAGCAACCTAATACTAGGCACATTAACATGGGGTATATTTGTTAAGGTGGGGGCCTGTGAAGAGGGCCATTGTGTGTTCAAGTGGTGTGAAAGGGTGGGGCCCAAGGAGAAGGCCAGTGTGAACGAGATAGGGCAAACGAGTAAGAGTGAGGAAGGGGTAAAAGGGTTTTCGAAATATAAGTGAGAGGGGTCAAGAATTAAAGGGGAAGAGAGAGAAATCTAAACAATTAAGAAAAACTGGTGTGATAATGTCACTCAAACATATGTGTAAAAAGTTTCCCCGATGTCGGTATAAAACATTAAGATATCGCTTTCAATGGTTGAATGACACAATGGGGAAGTGTTATCAGGAATGGTCAAAGAGGGAACTTTTCAAAAGGATATAATTGACGGTGTGCACTCATATCTTATAGCTACTTATAAAGGTGCAAAGCTCAAAAGTAAACAGGACAATTTAGGTCACTGGAAACATTACGTAGAAATTAAAGGAGAAAAATTTAAGGGAGAAGGGGAAGAGGAGAAGGCTAGTGCTCCACTCCCTCCATACCCATTGTATCCATTATTAAAGCCTGCTTCAGGATACACAAATCCTAGGTAGGCATCTCCAGACAAGGGAAAAACAAAAAAGAAAAAGGCAGAGTCAGAACCTTGTTCAGAGGATAAAAAAGAGAAAGAGAAAACAAAATATTTAGCAGACATTAAGAGAAGCACACAACAACAACTGGACTCATTGTTTAAAAAAACCGGACATGTAATGGAGAGGGAGATAGAGTAAAAAAAAATGAACAAGAAAAGGGTGAGGACCAGCAGGGATGGACAGCAGGACTTATAAAATGTAAAATAGATAAATGGAGATGGGACACGGAATAGGAAGAGCTAGACATGACAGAAGGAGATAATACTGCATCAGATTGAATTTGTATTGATTTCTTTGTGAAGTGCAGCCAAGCCCTGGGGCATCAGGGCACTGAAGAACTTACATGTTACAAAAGCACAAGTATACAGTTAATATTACAGGTTAAAAATATAAGCAAAAGCAGTGAGTGAAGTATATAGTACAAAGATACAGGTTACATAGTCACATGTTAACATATATGGTACAGAAAATACAGTCAATATATTATACAATTTGAATACAGATATACGTCAAGTGAGAATCCCAAGGTAGCAGACTGAAAAGTTGTGCAAATCGGTTTATGTAATGGGTAGGTTGTAGTCCTGCTCAGAGAACCACGCTTTAACCTTGCTACGGAATAGCGAAAAGGATGCTTCCTTTCTTATCGAGTTAGGAAGAGCATTCAATTTTTTTGCGGCAAGGACTGGGAAGCTCACCCCACCAGCACCTTGTTGTTTAAATTGTGGGATGTCGATCCAATGCAATTGCGCTGTTCTAGTCAGTCGTGTTGAAGTGTGGCACGAGAAGGTGTCACAGAGGTAAGTGGGTGCCTGGTCATTGAGACACTTATGGGTAAGTGAGAGTGATTTAAGTTCTATTCTTTGCTTAATGTTGAGCCAATGTATGATCTGTCTGATTGCAGTGATGTGCTGTTATCTAGGAATGTTACATGCCGATCTAATTGCATTGTTTTGGATAACTTGCATTTTATTGATGTTTTGTTGGGATGTGCCCAGGTAGAGGGCATTGCAATAGTCAATAGACTGGGAGGACAGTAGTGATAATGACAGTCAGGATGACAAATTAATTCCTAACTAGCTAACAAGTAAAGAGAGAGGAAGGAGGCCAAATGAAGGGCAAGAAGAGGAAGAAGAGGGATTAGCAGGGGCTGGGGAAATAGGTTCTGAAGCAGGCGAGCAAGGATGGCAGAGGCAAAAATACCATGACGATGGGTTTAGCCCAGAGCACAAACTCAGTTGCCCATCTACAAGGACAAAAAGGGAAGTACACTACGTACCCTAGCAGACAATGGACAGGAATAATTTGGTCTGCTGTTTACCATCACTAATGGCAGGTGCCAGCAAATGGATATATGTTTTCGAGAATGAGACAGCTGGGATCCCGTTGGCCAGGGGGCCATAAAGAGCTTGTTGGCAGTCCAAGCAGGTCAACTAAGTGACAACATTTGTTAGCAAACATATATACCACTGACAATAGGGGCGCAACACATTGTAGCACCATATTGTATTCAAACGACACACCTATTATCACACTAGCAAGAGATATGTTAAGCAAATTGAATGCCACAATCTCATTTTCTGAAAAGGGATGGTGTGCACCACATCTGGGATGTACCCAACCAGGGTGGCAGTGTTTACACAAGCATACTTTGCACACAGCATGTTAAGAGGAATACCAACACAAGCAGAGTTTTTTTTGTATGGAGTGCAAGTACTGTTACGATGGGTCCCAGGGATACACAAAAAAGGTTTTTCATTGTCAAATGACTGTGTATTCAGGCAACGTTGCCTGTCAACAATCACACCAGGTACACATACACTGCTGTACCTAGAGGAAGTGGTAGAGAGAAAATACATGATAACATTGGTTGCTACAGATGACGATAACATGGAATGGCAATCAATATTGTGAATCAATCCCACACTGACACTGACAGGAGTAACATACAGTGAGTTGTTCTCTACAAAAGACGATGAGGAGGGAGAGGTAGTGTTCCAGCTGAGCATACCCTGTCCAGTACAGATAAAGGAAAGAGCAGTGTCCCAGATTACACAATTGGTGAAAGAAGAGACAAAATACATGCAGGAGGATTTGAAAAAAGTTCCCAAGGCACTATGGACCAAAGGACCCCATGATGTAGAAATATTGAAGGGGACAGGAGCAGTGTGAATTAAGATAAAGGAAGGAGCTCTGCTGCCACTGGGGAAGCAATATCCTCTTTCACAAGAAGAAGATGAGGGTATATATGAGACAAAGCATGCTTTATGGCAGCAAGATATCATACAGGAGTCTTAATCACCTTGCAATAGTGTACTCTATCCAATAAAAAAATCAAAGGGCGTGGCGCAAAGCTTCATACAGGATCCCCACCCTCTTAACCACATCAACGATGCAGAATTTCCACTAGTTGCAAATAAATTGTCAATTTACTGCAGGAACAGCAGAGGCACAATTCTTCTCAGTAGTGGATTTGCCCTGCATCCATACTTCAGGTATCTCACCACATTCATATATTGCTGGAAGAGATTTGAACATACAAGAATGCCACAGGGGGACTGCAAGGCACCCAGTATATTTAACAGTTATACAAATGGATTTAAGCAATTTACAAGTAGCAAGTACAGTGATACAATACGTGGATGACATTTTAGTGTGTAGCACAACAAAAGATGAGTGAAGAAAGGAGCCAGTGACACTATTGACATTGCTGGCTGACAATAGGTACAAAGTGGAGAGAGAAAAATTGCAGTATTGCCAAACCGAAGTGGTTTACTTGGAGCTGAGTGTATCAGCAGCGGGGAGAAAAATAACACCAAACAAGGGTTGAAGCACTACATGAAACACCAAAACTGAAGACAGTGAAAGAGATGCAACAGTTTTTGGTTCTATGCAATTACTGCAGAGCATGAGTCTTTGATTACTCCACGTACACCAGGCCATTCCTCCAGGCACTTAAAGAAGCTCAGAAAAACAAAAGCAACATGAAATGGACAGCTGAGATGAATTAGAATTTTCATGAGCTCAAAATGGGACTGGCACACGCACCATTATTGGCTACATCCAATTACCAAAAAAAAGTTTCATTTGTTTTCTCACTCAGATGATAAAGTAATGCCCGCCTTATTGACACAAATGAAGGGACTGGGACACAAGCCACTGGCATATTACAGTGGGTCACTAGACCAAGTGATACAGTGACACTTCACTTGTGAGCAGGCATTGGCTGCTGCTGCATTTGCAATATAGAAAGGATCAACAATAATAAGGTGATGTCCAGTAATTGTGTACGTGGAATATACATTATTTGCAGTTCTAGAAAGGTTCAAATCAACATTGACAACTCATAGGGCATTAGGCTATGAAATAATACTGACAAACCCTGCAATAGAAATTGTAAGATACAGAACGGTAAACCCAGCAGAATTCATTACAGAGCACATTGAGGAAGGAGATTATACACACCATTGTATGGCGTGCATGGACAGAAACAAAGGGAAGCCACTGGTCAAAGAAGAAGTAATTGAATGATTAGACATGATATTTATTGAAGGGAGCTCAAGTATTGGCCCATATTCAGGACAAAGGCATCCTGGTTCAGTGGTTATGGACACAAACATGGAATACACGATGAAGGGCAGTTGATAGTGTATTCACAGAACCACTACTCTGCACAATCAGCAGAATTAGAGCCATTAATTGAGACAATAAACATGTCAGAAGGGTAATGAGGGTAATGAGTTAATATATTTTTAGACTCTGCATACGTAACATCCACTGTACATTCAAGACTAGCAAGGTGGGGAAGGAGAGTACTCAAGGGACGTGATGGCACAACAGAACAGCATGCAGCACTTTTGATTACATTATTGGAGGTACTGCAGCTCCCAGTAGAATTGGCAATAATAAAGTGCAAGGCACATACATGAGGGCAAGATTGTATTTCACTTGGCAGTGAAAGAGCAGACGGAGCAGCAAAAGAAGCAGCATATTTCCCAGTAGGGACACATGTGCTGTTCCCTGGTGAGAAGGGAAAATGTACCTCTTATAGCATTGATTAGAGCAACTAAAGAACAAAATGCACTGCCAGAGGGCTTCAATGCAACACCGCTATTTCAGATAATAGAGTTACAGGGAGAAGAACCAAATGATGAAAAAAGAGCTGTGGAAGAAAGGGGGTGCTCTCTGTCTCCAACGGAATGAATTTGGTGGCATGACAGCACAGGTAAAGTGGTGATTCCAAAAAGGATGTTGAATGTATTACTGGAAAAGCTTCACTACCCCATGTACGTATCGAAAGAGCATCTCACTGTGGGGATATGTGAGTACTGGTTTGTGCAAACTTTTTACAAAAATGTGTCTGAATTTGTAAATAATTGTATGATTTGTCAAACGTTTCTGCCAGGTCATACCTTGAGATTGGTACAGCTAACATTACATTGACTGGAAGGGCCCTTCCACACTTGCAAATTGACTATATCGACATTCAAGACAGATGTACCTCTTATAGATAGATGCTTACTGTGGTGTGCCCATTTTCACGTTGGCTTGAGGCTGGTCCCTATGCCCATAATGACGCCCAGTCAGCAGTGACATTCTTGGTGAGGGAGGTGTTCCCGAGGTGGGGGATTCCAGATGAACTTATTTTTCACAATGGTCAGCATTTTGCAAATGATGTGATTGAGGAAATAACTGCCCTTTTGGGGATTTGGCAGAAATTGTGCAACCTGTACCGGCCACAAGAAAACGGTTTGGATTAGACAATGAATGGCTTAATAAAAGAATGATTTGCTAAGAGAACACAAACGATTGGTAAGGCTTGGTTGCAATGCTTACCTCTTGCACTCTTTCCTTTGCAAAATTTGCCAGCAGGAGATGATATGATATGATATGATATGGCATTTGTAACGCGCCTATACACAATGGTTTCAAGTGTTTCAAGGCGCGACGAGGCAGGGAGGGGGGAACAGCGGAAGACAGACAACGATCCTACTAGGCCAGGTGTCATTCAGATCGCGCAAGTGCAGGGGTAGGGGGAAGATCATCATCTCAATCCTCATAAAATTGTTAGTGGTCGGAGAATACATATGCCTATACCTCCGGCACGTACAATTTTGATGGCAATTCTTCTTCTAACGTACTGGGGAAGGAGTATCATGTGTACCTCACAGAACTTATAAAATCGCTCGCCTATATATCCCAACAGACAAATCCAAGAACACGGACAGCGCAAGACAGTGGCGAGCATGCAAGAGACTTTCCGCAAGCAGCACTCCTCTACCCAGGCAACAAGAACCATGTCAGAAAGTGGAAAGAGGAGCACTTCACAGGTCCACACAGAGTGACATATGCAACACCAACTCATGTTAAAATAGAAGACCGCCAAGGATGGGTTCACATCACAGACGTGCACAGGGACAAGAGCACCGACTCCCATAGAGAAGAGGAGCAGATCACATTGTGATGGGAAGTATTAGTCATCTTTCATTAACTTTTTTCTTAGCAATACAACTTTATAGAAGACCAACAAGGGATGAAGGAGAGAGTGGTTTTGGGACAATGTCATTATTAATAGATGGCCAAATATTCTGTTTTATAGAGTGTACTGATATTAATATGCATTAATATAGGATTCATATTATTGTTGTTTCCTTTTTAAAGGAAAACCTGTTGAACGTTCAAATAGTAGAGTAAGTATAAGTAAAAGAAATGTATTAGAAGAAGAATTCCATCATGTCACAGACAAATGGTAAATAATATAATCTGGAAATGTCTGGTACGATGAAATGTTACATTTGGGAAGAGAGAGGGCAAATGGCACTTGCTATGTTTGTTCACTCATCCCACACATAATAGGAGCACCCAAGCATTTCCTACCTCAGGCTGTATCCTATGAGGAAGCAGGATGCCTAATGCACCTATACCTCTGTAAAACTAGGGGTCTATTCCAAAGAGCAAGTGTTTCTTTCCAGTGGATGGATGAAGGAAAGGAGGTCTACAGGGATAATTATGTGCAACTAAAGAGGATGGCCCATAAAAATGAAACCAAAAAGAAGATAGTTGAATATATAACAGAAGGCTCTAAAAGGGGCGAGCAAATAATTACTGAACACAAACGATTACAGCGCATAAATAAGGAGGGACATCACACTCCCTTGTATCACACAAGACCAGTAATTAGGATAAAAAGGGAAGTTAGAGAATAGAGGAAGGCAGATTGAGAAATATGATGTTTCAGTAGTCCAGCCTAGAGAGAACCAGGGCTCTGGAGACAGTGAGATTCTGGTGGAAAGTGAGAAAAAGAAGAATACCTTAGAGGAGGTGCAGCTGGTAGTGGGACTTATTGGCGAGTTCCACGATGTGAAGGGCGAAGGAGAGAGTGCAGTCAAAGATGACACCAAGGTTTTTTGCCTCACAGGAAGGCAAAGGAAGATTGCCCAAGGAGGGCAGCTAAATTGAGAGGGAAGAAGCGGGAGCAGAAGGATCTCTGTCTTACTGGCATTAAGGCAGAGGTCATTGGATGCGCACCAATCCTGAATTGCAGATAGGCAGTCACGAATGAGTGAGAGAGAAGAGGAGGCTGAGGGGAGTCTGAAAGAGAGCTGGGTGTCATCTGAGTAACACTAAAAAATAGAGGACACTCTCTTTCTGTTTGCTTATTTTTATATACTTTGCATGCTGGTATTCACTCCTTTTCTGTGTATCCATATTGCTCTTATGTGTGTTTCCCTGGAGGATGCATTTACCTTCATTCTGTTCAATCTTCTGTGTATTATTTACACGCTTGCTAGGAGTTTTATCC
Organism: Ambystoma mexicanum; assembly: GCF_040938575.1. Lineage (NCBI taxonomy): Eukaryota > Metazoa > Chordata > Amphibia > Caudata > Ambystomatidae > Ambystoma > Ambystoma mexicanum. Next base: position 971,952,145 of record NC_090926.1, read on the forward strand.
TAGTCCATATTAATGTTCATTACCTCTGAGTTTTTTTTCACATCCATTTAATTGATTCCAGTAATGCCTCCATCATGTCGTTTCTATCGGCGTGTTCACTCTAAGCCAGGTCACGCAATCTGGCTTGCCACAAGGCCGAGGTTTCTGCCGCTTTGTTTAGCCTAGATTGTACATTCAACATAAATGCTTCCAACGGTATAAGCTTTGCTTGTACCATAGCCAATAGTGTTCCCTGGTCAAAGAAGAAGTAATTGAATGAGGAGACATGATATTTATTGAAGGGAGCTCAAGTATTGGCCCATATTCAGGACAAAGGCATTCTGGTTCAGCGGTTATGGACACAAACATGGAATACACGATGAAGAGGAGTTGATAGTGTATTCACAGACCCAATTGCCAGCACACTACTCTGCACAATCAGCAGAATTAGTGGCATTAATTGAGACACTAAACATGTCACAAGGGTAATGAGTTCATATATTTTTAGACTCTGCATACGTAACATCCACTGTACATACAGGACTAGCAAGGTGGGCAAGGAGAGTACACAAGAGAAGTGATGGCACAAGTGATGCAGCACTTTTGATTACATTATTGGAGGTACTGCAGCTCCCAGTAGAATTGGCAATAATAAAGTGCAAGGCACATACATGAGGGCAAGATTGTATTTCACTTGGCAGTGAAAGAGCAGACGGAGCAGCAAAAGAAGCAGCATATTTCCCAGTAGGGACACATGTGCTGTTCCCTGGTGAGAAGGGAAAATGTACACTTATAGCATAGATTAGAGCAACTAAAGAACAAACTGCACTGCCAGAGGGCTTCAATGCAACACCGATATTTCAGATAATAGAGTTACAGGGAGAAGAACCAAATGATGAAAAAAGAGCTGTGGAAGAAAGGGGGTGCTCTCTGTCTCCAACGGAATGAAAATGGTGGCATGACAGCACAGTTAAAGTGGTGATTCCAAAAATGATGTTGAATGTATTACTGGAAAAGCTTTACTACCCCATGTACGTATCGAAAGAGCATCTCACTGTGGGGATATGTGAGTACTGGTTTGTGCAAACCTTTTACAAAAATGTGTCTGAATTTGTAAATAATTGTATGATTTGTCAAAAGTTTCTGCCAGGTCATACCTTGAGATTGGTACAGCTAACATTACATTGACTGGAAGGGCCCTTCCACACTTGAAAATTGACTATATCGACATTCAAGACAGATGTACCTCTTATAGATACATGCTTACTGTGGTGTGCCCATTTTCACATTGGCTTGAGGCTGGTCCGTATGCCCATAATGACGCCCAGTCAGCAGTGACATTCTTGGTGAGGGAGGTGTTCCCGAGGTGGGGGATTCCAGATGAACTTATTTTTCACAATGGTCAGCATTTTGCAAATGGTGTGATTGAGGAAATAACTGCCCTTTTGGGGATTTGGCACAAATTGTGCAACCTGTACCGGCCACAAGAAAACGGTTTGGATTAGACAATGAATGGCTTAATAAAAGAACGATTTGCTAAGAGAACACAAACGATTGGTAAGGCTTTGTTGCACTGCTTACCTCTTGCACTCTTTCCTTTGCAAAATTTGCCAGCAAGAGATCATCATGTCACTCCTCATAAAATTGTTAGTGGTCGGAGAATGCATATGCCTATACCTCCGGCACGTACAATTTTGATGGCAATTCTTCTTCTAACGTACTGGGGAAGGAGTTTCATGTGTACCTCACAGAACTTATAAAATCGCTCGCCTATATATCCCAACAGACAATTCCAAGAACACAGACAGCGCAAGACAGTGGCGAGCATGCAAGAGACTTTCCGCAAGCAGCACTCCTCTACCCAGGCAACAAGAACCATGTCAGAAAGCGGAAAGAGGAGCACTTCACAGGTCCACACAGAGTGACATATGCAACACCAACTCATGTTAAAATCAAAGACCGCCAAGGATGGGTTCACATCACAGACGTGCACAGGGACAAGAGCACCGACTCCCATAGAGAAGAGGAGCAGATCACATTGTGATGGGAAGTATTAGTCATCTTTCATTAACTTTTTTCTTAGCAATACAACTTTATAGAAGACCAACAAGGGATGAAGGAGAGAGTGTTTTTGGGACAATGTCATTATTAATAGATGGCCAAATATTCTGTTTTATAGAGTGTACTGATATTAATATGCATTAATATAGGATTCATATTATTGTTGTTTCCTTTTTAAAGGAAAACGTGTTGAACGTTCAAATAGTAGAGTAAGTATAAGTAAAAGAAATGTATTAGAAGAAGAATTCCATCATGTCACTGACAAATGGTAAATAATATAATCTGGAAATGTCTGGTACGATGAAATGTTGCATTTGGGAAGAGAGAGGGCAAATGGCACATGCTATGTCTGCTCACTCATCCCACACATAATAGGAGCACCCAAGCATTTCCTGCCTCAGGCTGTATCCTATGAGGAAGCAGGATGCCTAATACACCTATACCTCTGTAAAACTATGGGTCTATTCCAAGGAGCAAGTATTTCTTTCCAGTGGGTGAATGAAGGAAAGGAGGTCTACAGGGATAATTATGTGCAACTAAAGAGGATGGCCAATGAAAATGAAACCAAAAAGAAGATAGTTGGATATATAACAGAAGGCTCTAAAAAGGGCGTGCAAATAATTACTGAACACAAACGATTACAGTGCATAAATAAGGAGGGACATCACACTCCCTTGTATCACACAGGACCATTAATTAGGATAAAAAGGGAAGTCAGAGAATAGAGGAAGGCAGATTGAAAAATAGGATGTTTCAGCAGTCCAGCCTAGAGAGAACCAGGGCTCTGGAGACAGTGAGATTCTGGTGGAAAGTGAGAAAAAGAAGAATACCTTAGAGGAGGTGCAGCTGGTAGTGGGACTTATTGGCGAGTTCCACGATGTGAGGGGCGAAGGAGAGAGTGTAGTCAAAGATGACACCAAGGTTTTTTGCCTCACAGGAAGGCAAAGGAAGAGGGCCCAAGGAGGGATGCTAAATTGAGAGGGAAGAAGCGGGAGCAGAAGGATCTCTGTCTTACTGGCATTAAGGCAGAGGTCATTGGACGCGCACCAATCCTGAATCGCAGATAGACAGTCAGGAATGAGTGAGAGAGAAGAGGAGGCTGAGGGGAGTCTGAAAGAGAGCTGGGTGTCATCTGAGTAACACTGAAAAATAGAGGACACTCTCTTTCTGTTTGCTTATTTTTATATACTTTCCATGCTGGTATTCACTCCTTTTCTGTGTATCCGTATTGCTCTTATGTGTGTTTCCGTGGAGGATGCATTTACCTTCATTCTGTTCAATCTTCTGTGTATTATTTACATGCTTGCTAGGAGTTTTATCATAGTCCATATTAATGTTCATTACCTCTGTGTTTTTTTTCACATCCATTTAATTGATTGCAGTAATGCCTCCATCATGTTGTTTCTATCAGCGTGTTCACTCTGAGCCAGGTCACGCAATCTGGCTTGCCACAAGGCCGAGGTGTCTGCCACTTTGTTTAGCCTAGATTGTACATTCAACGTAAATGCTTCCAACGGTATAAGCTTTGCTTGTACCATAGCCAATAGTGTTCCCTGGTCCATTATAGTTGTATGGATGTTCTCATACATTTCTAGAAACAGCGCCAAAGGTATCATTAAGGCTTCCATCACATTATTGTGTATTTGCAGTCCCATATCAGACCATTGCTGCACATTTTGTGACAAGTTCTCATCTCCTATCGCCCGGACCGATAAAGACGAGAATGTTGGCGAGCACTCCGCATTCAAGTTAATTACCTCACAATTATGAGAGTTAGCCTTGTGCATCAGATCAATCCTAGCAGTTTCCACTCGCATTTGTGCTATGAGTTCATCCTGAAAATTCAAGAACCCACCCTGGTTACATTGTGCAAATTGTACAGCGTCCACTGCTCGGGTAGATATGTATTGTTTGTCATAATTAAAGAGTTGTCTTCCTTCAAACATCTTTCCTTAGTCTGGCTTCGCGTTTACTCTTTCCACAGTCGTTCACAACACTTTCTGTAACTCTTCAATCCTTGGAGGTTTTTTTTCCTCCTCCAAAGATTTCTGGTATCAGGTAATATTATCCCAACCAAAAATATCGCTGTATATACGGTAGGCGGGAACGGCCATAGGCAATATTTTTAATGGGGATAATATTAGGGGTTTTTGGGAGCGGGGTTGCAGGGGTGTTCCCCGCTCCTTTTAAAATAACAGAGGGGTTGTGAGGGTGTCCCCCGCAGGTTCCATGCCTTAATATCGCTGCAAAAACATGGCAATATTTTTGCATGGTGATATTTTTGTGGGGATATTAACACATGGAACCAGATTTCTCACCTAGAACAGCATTTGCCATGATTATTTTATTTCCATCCATTAACTCATCTTCCAAAAATTCCAGTTCACTCCTCACTTGCACAGTGTCTTCTAACCGGTATCTATGGTCCACCTTGATCGTTCAAGCTGAAATATCCTCGCTTTTACTTAGGCAAGGGGACTGAGAAACACAGACGTTCATTGAGTGAAAATGTGCTGTAATCGATTTGTCCGATCTAAGGCTGTCACCTGTAGTGATCTCTGCAAGATCCGTGTCACCTCCCCCTATATGTATGTTGCCTCGCGCTGTCTCGATTACAAACTGAAGCTCAAGCTCGTCTGTATCTTTTCCTGTTATGTTTACTTATCAGCGCCGTTTCCTGCATTTCGCTGGTGGTAGCTACACCAATCAGAGCCACCTCATTCGAGCAAAAGTCCAAAGAGATCTCCAAATTAGATGCATTCTTATAAGTTACTGAGACATTTGTAACACCCACCGGCTGTTTAATAGCGCAACCAGCATACTTCTCTGGCCCCGGGTGTTGTTGTCCACACAGCAGCTGCTGGTGTGTACGCAGAAAAAGATGGTTGATAATAGGCACCCAAACTGGGCTCACACAAATAGGAGAGACAAAAACTCTCTTTCCGGGCTCCCAAAACAGTTCAGCACTCTGTGATGTTCCCAAGACGCTTACGCGAGATGTGTCGTTGGCTTGTGATGGTAATGGAAGGAGCACTCTCCCACTCCCCCACAAGATCACAGAACACTCTGTTTAATTCCGCTTCGCGCTGTGGAGATGAGTGTATTTGAGGGATAAGATCCTCCCTCTGCGGCATTAGCAATAGTTGCAGTAGTAGGCAGATTAATCTGCAGGCGGCACAGCAGGTCGCAGATCACTCTGTCGATATATTCAATCTCTCGCCTCTTTCATCTTTATCTCGTATAAACTTGTAGGCATCTTCCTTCCTTTTGCTCGTTTTTGGACTGTCATCACTACTGTAAGCGGGGGGTGGGTTCATATGTTGGGTTGCTATACCCTGCCGCTGCTAATTATTCCTTTAAAGGATAAACCCCTATCTCTTTGGTATCTACGCTCTAAATCTCTGACAAAGTAAGAGGAGCTGAGGGCTTACTACCCTCCCCTTTATGCTGATTAAGCATCCACTCCACCTGTACTGGGTCTCCTTTCTCTTCTTGGTACATTTTCCAAAGTTCTAAAACTGCCAGTCTTTTCTCTAATTTCTTCCCCGTGTATGCAGCATGCGCATATGTGGTCATGTATTGTAATACTGCTTTTGACAGTGATCACCCTTGTGGCCATGGCATGAACATTTAATCAGCTGTGCCCTTTACCCATTCTGAACTGTACTGTTTGACCTTGGGCATATGTCTTGGTAATGTTTTTCAAAGGTGCATGAGAGGATTGTCCTCCATAATTACAAGTCGCATTTGACTGTCAATACTTACCAGATTTTTAATACATCTCTCTCTATCTCAAGGTTTATTGCCCACCACTTGTTATCTTAAAACAACAAATATGAGCAAGCAGTATCAATCACTGCTCAATCCTCTTTAGTTTCAAGCACCTATCTGCTTTCTGATAGGCACCAATAGTTTACTACACATTAACTTAAAACACTGTCACTTCCAACCTTCACAACTTATTACACTTCACACAACAAATAATGCTTAAAACAATAACACAATACACATACCTTCTTGTAATCCCCTTATCTTTTCCCTATGATAATTTTATAATAAGAGTTATTCTCTCCTCGCCTCCAATATATTACCCTGTAAGTGGTTTAAGACGTCACCTTGCACAGTCCTGACTGTGCGTATTCACTCTCTTAATATTCTGACTGGAATTTGAGATGTCTTCTTCTATCTCCCTTGAAATAGAATTACTTAAGTGTTCATTTACCTACACAAACTTTCGTGTTACCCAAAAATAACACAATCTCACCCCTTTATATTGCCATTTCCCACCCTCTACTTACAACCCTTAATCAACTTGAGGCCTTCGGTATCGTCTCCTCTTCCAATCTGACCACTTCGCCTTCTGTCCGCACAGCGCCTGTGGAAACCGAGCAGGTATTACTTCAAAGAGGTACCTGCCCACCGTCTCGATTCTTCTTGTAAGTTTATTTCTGTCGGCCGCTCTCCACAGGAAACTCCACGATCTTCCTGCTAATATTGGAAGATGCCCGATCATCCAAAACTCTTAAGTCAAACTTGTTTGGATATGGAACCATTCGCACTGCTACCACGTGAGGTTAAGGCCCTTTGGAACGTGCATATGTAATATAATACACCAGAATACTTCGGAGTACAAATAACCGGACAAAATCAGGAAGATGGCAAGTTATTGTTTTATTACAATTATCTAAAACAGGTATATTACAATAAACATCAATGGACATACGCTAAGTCTCTCAATAATGTCGACAAAAAATACAATTCTTATTCTTCATTATGCGTCAGAGTGATGTCATACTATGTGGCAATAGTGAAAAACCTATCAAGTGTTGGGATTGCTTAGGGGCATTGGTTTTCTAAACTATAAGGTCCTTCATTATACAGACTACTATATATGGTTTGCATTCTTGTGCCATGTCTGGAACATTTGGTTTATTTAACAGAATGTAAGCCTAGAGCCAGGTGCAGGGAGGTAGGAAACAAAGCTACCTCACCACCCAATGTACCCAGCATCTCCCATCACCCATGCCTACTGCCATGAAAGTGTCTTTGTACCGGGACTTGCAGACTCTTCTTGTCTTGGGAATGCATGGGAGTGAGGGCACCCGCTATTGTATCCGTAACTCCAATTTGAAGCTTTATTTCCATCCTTGCCTTGTGTGACAAGAGACCCCAATCTGGTCTATTTTGCAGCTTTTTAAATGCTCTCAATGAATTAACACTTGCCATCTTTGTGTTCGTTCTTGCCCCTTAAGATTCATCCTCTGCACACGTGTTCTTCTTCAGAGTAGACAGCTGACCTCGATTTCTAGGATCTTTACTTCAGGCCAGACAGCCTCGCCACGCAGCTCCACTAGCCAGCTATTCTGCTGCGACATAGCTTTTTATTCCCCTTCCTGGATTTATGCTTATTTATTTCATGATACCAATGTCCAGTTTCTGTACAATGGTGGCTTTGCCTGAATTCTATTCACTACTCATAGCTAGCCTATACGATGACTTCATCTACTTTGCGTTTCAGCATCTGTACATTTATTGAATTCTATTTTCTGCAGCACTTTGTTAATGTGTAATCTTCTTCTTTTCCACATTGATAGTTCACTCAATTCTTTACTTCATCATTTGTCCTGTAGGATCTATACATTGTCTTCAGTCAGTATATTGGGACACTGTACACACTTTTTTTATGACGTCATCAGTTAATTTTCTTTACTCTTTCTCATATTACTTCAGGGAGTTCCTCCTGTAGGTTGTCATCACTTCAAGGGTACATTCTATATGGCTGTCTCAACAGATATCTCCTTCCAAATACTTGTTGCAGTATTGGCACGATAGCTGGTGTCAGGCAAGGCACTGTCTCATGTCACCAATACAAAGGAAGTAGGTAAGCGGGATCTCCTGCGGATGGATACATCTGCTCCTCTACAATACTCTTTGCTAAATCTGTGTGAATGACATGCAATGGAGAAATGTAACCTCAAACTATAATTTAGTACATTCCTATTTATATGAAATTATATTATATGGACAATAGAAATTACATCTAATGTTAGCACTCCAATGGCCTGACACAAAAATAATTCCTTACTCACACATTGCACCACAAGAGACACCATCCCGCTACTTGTGCCTCACAAAACGAAGCATCTAATGGCACTTCGTGGTTTTTTGTTGAAAACTATTTTGCAGCTATGGTAATGTCACAGCACAAACTCATACTTAAGCACTTGCAATTCCTCCAACGCATCGATAGTCTTAACATCATGACATCAACAATATCATGTTGCTGCCCACACTGGATTCAAAGGCTGTACTTTGTGCATACCTGTCAACTTCCCTTGCCCGTACGTAGGTGACAATGAAGTTCTCACCCGCAAAAGTAGCATGTTCTTTTTCGTCCACCTTTTCATTTGAAACGGTTAACAGGTATAATTTAGCCATGTTGAAAACATGTCCATGGAAAGGAGGGCAGGATTTACATAATGACTTAATCATGATTCATAATCACTTCATTCTCAGTGCTTCAAAAAGTGGTGCTTTGAAACACTGTCCTGTTATAAAAGCACCTTATAAATGTCCAATAAATAAATAAATTCAAACATAATGTCTGACCTTGGCAGAATGACATCATAGTAGCAATTTAACGTTTCATTACCACCAATATAGTCGATAGTGTGTATGTGTGCCCTGATGCCTCTAGGCTCCGGAACGTAAGCAATACATGAAATAAATAATAAATGCATATATTGATAATAAATATACTGAATTAGAAATCATTCCATCATCAGTATATTAAATAATGGGTTTACCCAGAAGGGACATTAACCACGTTGTTACACTCAATTACATAATTCACTTGTATAGGCCTAGAAAAAAACTTAACTCTAATCCTCTTGTGTGCATTTGTTCTTAAAAGTCATGTTTTTGACGACTGCTGCAAGAACTCAGTTCTATCACCACCCTGGTTATTTATTGAAACAAATCCAAACATCACAACACACATTTTGAGACAATATAAATGAACTAGGTACTCTATTTTCTATAATAAACGTAATGGATTAATGACATTATGAAGAAGAGTCAACTCCACCCCATACACTCATTGATCCAGATCTGTGATTGTTGCACTGGAAGATAATACATTTTTCCTTTTGAAGTAGAAACTGTTCAGAACCATCTGAGACTTTGACAACCAAGACCACAGACCACTGCCCAGCTTCCTCTACCTAGATATGCAAATTCCTCATGATGACACCAATGAGGCCACATCATGTTTACGGTTGCTTGTCTCATGCAGAGGCTTTGTGACCATGCAGTGGGGGCTGAACTGCCCTTTTTGGGTTGGGACCAAGCCTGCTTTGCATATGGCCATTCACTTCTCTGTAATGGCTTGCCAGGCTGATGAATGATGGTCTGGAGGTTTGCCCATAGCAATGCCAGAGGTTAGGATTAATGTAAACTTTCCAGCCATCAATCCTTTTAATTTTGCTATAATAATTTTCATAATGAACGTGTTCCATAATGAGCTTAAAAAAAGTGGCTGATGTAAATTTCGTGAAGATTTTGCTGTAATGATTTGTGATCCTAGTCTTAATCATTGTAATGGTCTATCCAATATATACATGTTGGCAGGTGACAAAACCATACACAAATGTGCTAGTATCCAAATTAGAACAACCCCTGTGATCTCATTCAAGATTAGTTGGATCATTGTAGTGGTTTGTGTAAATACACAAAACCAAGCTTTTTCCACAGGGATATTGGCCTTCTATCTTGCGTAAACCCAACATCTTATTAATAGTTTATTTTTCATTTTTTTTTTTTTTTGCACCAATTTAACTTCAGGTACATTGGTATTCACCAAAACATCTTTCATATGTTGGCTTCTTTTGTAGCTAAATAGCAGAGGATACAAATGCATCTCTCCGACGTTCAAAATACTCCAATGTCACAGGTATGTATTGATCTTCTGATGCAGGATTTCATGAAGATAATCTGATTTTTCTTTTTAGAATTAGAATGTGCCAAACATAATGCTTGTTGTTAATGGTGAATTTCTTCCTTGGTTTTTAAAGACAGATTGTGGGCAATTCTGGCTCCCCATTCTAGATGATAATATGTCTTACTGTTCCACATAACCCTACAAATGAGTGTTGTTGCATTGAATAAGCAGACACTGAATGAAAGATACTTGTTCCCTAATTGACTTAGAGTGCCATGAATCAGACCTATCTAACACATCTCTGAGTGTAGGGTTCTAAAATCATTGTTAAACAGATTGTTATCCTTATACCATATGTTAAATCTAACAAATTACACTGTTTTTGTTAGTTTTTCATGTCCGTGCAGCTTCAGTACATCTTCATCTGTGCCCTTCCACATAATGATAACATGTCCAGATATGATGTTATTTGGGATGGATTAAGTAATCATATGCACAGTCCCCGTCTAATGCCTGGATATATATATTTAATGAATGGGGAAATTGTGGCACCCATGGGGGTACCCCTTTATTATTAAATAGGTTTGCATAAAACTGTAAATAATTCTCAGTTACATGTAAATAAATGCACATTCAATTTGGATGTGTGGAAAATGCTAATCACTGGACCAATCAATGTAAATAAATGTATATATACAATTTAGCTCAACATGGCCTATATTATCTTTTTCATTGCAACATAAAATGTCCAAATGAAAGTTGACGGAGTAAATTTTACTTATGAGGGTCTATTTATGTGCAGGCACTATTATTGAAGGCCTATGTAATAAAATGCAGCAATTGACTGCTATACTTTTGTTTGTGTATTTTAAGGAAGGCATGGTATCAAAATAAGATAGACACAAGTGACCACAGTTCAAAGGTGTGATATACACCTATCTAATCCTAAATCTAAGATGGGAGTAAGCTACGACCATCAAATAATAGTAATGTCTCATCAAAATAAAAGGGCCTATACTAAAAAACCTATTGCCAATCCTTACCGCAAGTTACAAAAAGAAGTGTTCATAAAATTATAAGTCTGGGTGTACAGGCTGTTGGCCTCCCTTCCCCACGTTTTCAGCACAGGACAAGGGTGCTCACTCGAGCATAGCACACTCTTGGGCTTCTTCAGCATGAGGTCACAGTTCTATTACAAGCATCAGGGCCTTCTATGCCCAAGTCTCTTACGTTATCAAAAGTCTCTTGATTCAGAGGGCCTAATGTATCTCACAAAAACAAAAAAGTTCCTTTCCAAGTACTCAAGTAGAGCATTTCACTCTTCACCCTGGATCAACCTCAGCTGGGCTCAGATTCCTTTTGTACCACAATCTTTTCTCGGGTGACTCTCGGTTCACACCAGATAACCTTCAGTCGTGTTTACATTCCTTCTACACATCTAGTCTCCCTCAGCCGGGCTTGGACCAATTACAGTTTGTTTATCATTTCTCTGGAAACTCACTGTTCACCCCAGGTCCCCCTCAGTCGGCTCAGTCAGGCTCAGATCCCCTTTTCACAATTAGTCTCCCTCAGCTGGGCTCTAACCAATTAAAGTGTGTGTATCTTTTCTCAGGTGGCTCACGGTTCACCCAGGGTTCCCCACAGTCAGGCACAGATCCCCTTTTCATAATTTGTCGGGCTTGGAACAATTACAGGTTGTATTAGCTATCAAAGACTTTCGAATATGCACAGGGTTTGTCTTGACCCTTTGCAGGACCACTTTGATTACACAGTTCACAATTATACTCTCTCAGTTGGATACCTTTGAATGAACACCCACGCAGTGCCGGACCACTTTGTATATGATATCTTGGGTTGTCTCACAAAGTTCAATCACAAAGTTAAATGACTTCTTTGGTTCCAATTATACTTGGGTCGCTCTTTGCCAATGTATCACACACGGTTCTCTTTATTCAAAGTTGCTGCTTGCAACCTGGGTCCTAACATAGACCAATCTGATATCAGTCTCTCCGACTCACCGGCTGTGCTAACTTTACTGGTCCCTCTTTGTTGTGAGAAAAAAGGACAGTACCACGGCAGCAATTGCTGCTCCCTACCTCAGCTATCAAGCTCTGGGTACTTTCGACACACAATGCACCTTTCTTCAGCTTCACTTTCTGGTCTTATGTTTCTTGCTCTTGAGGGCTTTTGAAAGTAGAGGTTTTGCTCTGAAAAGTCCATGGACATTTCTTCCTTTACAGCTCTTTCTGGTCTTGACATCTTTCTCCTCGTATTAAACTGCCATCTCAGAACTGCGGCTTCCTCATGTGTTTTTCCTTGCTCAGAGTGTGCTTTCATGCTCTGCCTTTTATCTATGTGGGAAGTGTGATGGAAATCAGGTGTGTGTAATTATCAGTAATGGTCTGACTCTGCCTGAGCCTTGTGTTGGGACATGTTGTGCATATTGCTCGTGTGTTAGTCCGTTTTCTTTCACAGTGAGCTGTCCGTGGGAAGGTGTTTGTGTCAGGAAAGGCGGTGGAGTGGTTGAGATCCTATAAATCCTACCTGGTAGGATGGGGAAAAGGTGTTAAAGGGAATGGGATACCACATCTCACCCTCCGGTGTCCCACTTCCACTCCCCGAGGACCCCTCATCCAAGTGGTCCTCCTGCACTGGTCCACCCCCAGGAACTGGATCCAAAAGCGATGGCAGTATCCTGGCCACCTGGATGACAGATTCCCAGGGACTAGCGGGTGAGCCACATTCAGGTTTCTCACAGGTAATTGTTTTTTTTTTTAAATAACGTGTAATGCATTTCCTTCCTTTAGTGTATGTTGTAAAGTTTGTAAAGTTTACAATGCGGGAGTAAGTGAGTATATTGTGTGTAGTCATGATAATGTTGGCTGTATATTGTTGCTTTACTTATGTCTTTCCATGCTTTACTGTATGTTGTAATCATGATGTGTCATGATCAAGTGTGTGGTCATGATAATGCCAGCTATATGTTGTTGCTTCACTTATGTAATTCCTTGTTTGACTGTTGACTGTTTGTTGTAATGCATACTCACTGTGGGTGAGTGTGTATGTTGTGTGTGGCCATGATAATGTAGGCTGCATATGTTGTAATGTACGTAGTGGGTGGTGAGTTTTTGTGTTGTGTGCATATGCTTGCTTTGCACATGGTTGGTTTGGTTGCTGTGTGTGTGCCTGCTGTGTAATTAGTACTTTGTTCATAATTGCACATGTGTTATATATAGATAATATTGCTTGAATTATGGATTTCCTTGCTTTGGTGTGTATTGTAATGTGTATGAACTGGTGGTGATTGGCATGTTTTCAGGACAAGCACATAAATGGCCCAGATATGTGATGTTATCAGTGATGTCATCAATGACATTTGTGATGTCATCTTTCATGTACTGGGTGTTTGTCTTAGCAGTGCATGGTTGTGGCACGAGTTATGGTTGCTTAGCCTACCCTAACTGGAACATTTCTGAGGATTTTCAGTTTTACTTGTAATAATAACTTCCCTTCAACAATGTTTTTTCATTGAATTTCATAGGTTTTTATTAGTGCAACTTAACCATAACGTCCCTTTAACAAAGTTTTTTCACTGAATTTCATGGATTTTACCATTGCACCCTAGTTTGCTACAACTTACTAATATCATACTTACCCCAATATAGCAGCATTTTGTATCCAATTTAGAATGTTTGACCTTAAATCTCTGCCATTCCCCACCGTCGTGCATCAATTTTAACACTTCTATACACTTTTTGCAACAATTGTTTGTGTTCGCTGATGTTCTCGAAGGTCATCATCGCAGACTTTTCAGATGGTGTCACGTGACCACTAGCTCACACGCAGCATGATGACTAGTGACTAGTCTATGAATGCATCCGCACTTCGTGAATGGATCCGTGCTTTGCAAAAAGTTCTAGGGATGTTGCTCCTGGGTTTAATCTAATGGCCATCGATTTCTGCCGATAAAAATTGCAAGTTAGGCCCCACTCTTTTTAACAACCCTTCTTTGGCAAATCAGAGTACACATTCATCCTTGCGGAAGGCCAGGCCCTGTGCCCACAGCAGAAAAGGTATATTACTATTTTTCATACTTACGTTTCGACAAGTTCAAAAATGTAAACACAGGAGAGATTTCCAAAAGCATTCTTTCAGGTCCTTGCTGATGCTCCTTTGCTGCAATGCCGTCCAGCACTCTGGGCTGCAGCTGCAAGCAGATTTGTTTCCCCATTTAAACCTACAGGTTCAGCCATGCCGCATGCCCCAATAAGTAAATCAGAGTAGACATTTCTCCTTTCCGAGGGCCAGGAGCATTGTCTATGCACCAAACTTATAGCGCTATTTTGTGTTCCACTGCCTAAGGCAGAAAAGTGATATAACTATTACTTGTACGTGCATTTCCACACTTTCTAAAAAATAAAACACAGGACAGATTTGCAAAAGCATCCTTTCAGGTCCTTGCTGACGCTCCTCGTGCAAGTTTCACCCTAGAGCTTCATCCATGCCACATACCCCAAAAAGTAACTCAGAGTAGGCATTTGTCCTTCCCAAGGGCCAGGTCCATTGTCAATGCACCAAACTTATATCACTCTTTTTGTGCTTCCATTTGGACACAAAACAGATTTGCAAAACCATGCTTTCAGGTCCTTGCTGATTCTCCTTGCACAGGTCTGTTGTCATTCAGTACAGCACTTCAGGCTGTAGCGGCAAGCAAAGTATTTCGTCCCATTCAAACCAAGGGTTTAGCCATGCTGCATGCCCAAATAATCAAATCAGAGTAAACGATTATCCAGTAATTTCAGAGCAGCAGAACGGTTAGATCACTGTGCCTCATCTAGCAATTTAAAAAGATTACATTGCTACTTGTGGTGGGGTTCTCTAGGACAGGTGCCCTTTCTTCTTCAAATGTCAGGTTTCAAAAAGGAGATTGAGCCCTGTTCACCTCGGCACTGGGTTATTCAATAAGTAACTGTTGTTGTAATGAAGCAGCCTTCAAAATCATTCTTGATGCTACATTTATTGTCAGAACTCAGCCGACACTTAATTCAACTCTCTATAGTCTTTCTTAAGGCATGTGGATTGTGGGCCAGCCCTTGCTGCGAGGTTGTGGAAATGAGTCCAGCATCCAATTCCAATATCTTGTCCCATTATGGTTTCAAATAAGGATGGGTAATGATTTCAAGGGGTGGCCTGGCGACCGCGTAGGCACCTGGTTCTTCGTGCTTGGTAATTATCTTATTTATTTATTCAAATGTATTTAAAGCGCACATCAGCATCGTGGCGCTGTTACAGGTAAACATAATCTGGTTATAGTGGAAGGAAGATGGTTACAAGGCAATTTTCATTACAGGACACATTTCTTAGCAGACGTATGAGAGCAAGTGTAGGTGGAGGAGGGAAGAGGTTAATTGAATAGTGTAGTTTTGAGGGATTTGCGAAAGGAGTACAGCGATGGTTCTGCTCTGAGTGAGTTGGGGATGGCGTTCCAGCTAATCTGCTGATTAGCATTGTCTCGGAGTGTATGCACTGATTTTCACAGCGATCTGTTGATGCAATTCTGTGCAGCACTTCGAGCTGTAGCCACGGACAGAATTTTAGCCACAGGCAGAATTTATTTTCCCATTCAAACCTTTCCCGATTTTGAAAAACTTCACCACATAGCTAGTTCCTGGCGGCCATGCCCACTTTATCCCCATTGACAGTCATTTGTGGTCATGGCCAGCAGCCAGTTATTCTGACTCAGACAATCAGGTCACTGCCCATGGCCATAGGCCATGACTTGGCCCATCTGGCCACTGCCCATGGCCACCGGCTATACCTCAATGACCAAAGGTATATCACTTTGTGTTGTACCTACATTATCACATTTAAAAAAAAAATAAAACACTGACACATTTGCCAATGCTCCTTGCACAACTTTCCTGCAAATCCATCCATGATTTATTGTTTGCAAAGTGTGAAAAGGTACGTAGATAAAATAGTCATATAATTTAGCTCCAGCTGACAAAATCCATTCAGACTTTGCCGAAAAATGTAAGGTTGAAGCTATAACCTTCCTAAAATCTTTTGTGCATATTCGCTAATGGCAACACAGTTATAAGCAATCTAAAAATGGTGAAACCCAACTCTAATTTTGGCCCCTCTTCACAAAATCCCACCAAACTTTGCAAAAACATTCAAAACATATTAAAAAACACAACATTGCACTTGTCAAACTAATGAAATAAACTGTGGGGAGTTGAGGGTTGATGAGGTTGGGATGGGATATGGCCATAAAAAGCCCTACAACGGGTGGTTTTCTGCCTTCAAAGTTCGCAAACAGTCTTGGACAGCCCTGTGATGTCCGCAAACATCTCTGCTGTTCGGGGGCATCATACATATTTTAGCATTACAGGGTTGGTAAAAAGTAGTTTTTGCGATGTCTTATAACTTTGGCGCCACTGACGGAAACTGCATGAAATTCTGTGATATCATTCTAGATCTGACCTTGAATTAATCTACAAGAGGGAACAACATTAGAGGGAGGTCCCAACATATTTGAAAGGCTTTTAAATAAGGTGCCGTTTGTTATGTCATCTTTGATGTCCTGGGTGTTAGTGTTAGTAGTGCACGGTGGCTCGAGTTATGGTTGCTTATCTTACCATAACTGCCGAATTTCAGGGGTTTTTCGTTTTTACTTTGAACCATAACGTCCCTTTAACAACATTTTTTTACTTAATCTTATAGGTTTTTAGTATCGCAACTTAACCATTACATCTCTTTAACACAGCTTTTTTACTGAATTTCATAGTTTTTTAGTAGCGCAACTTAACCATAACGTCCCTTTAACAAACTTTTTTTACTGAATTTCATAGGTTTTTAGTAGCGCAACTTAACCATAACGTCCCTTTAACAACGTTTTTTTACTGAATTTCATAGGTTTTTCGTAGCGCAACTGAACCATAACGTTCCTTTAATAACATTTTTTTACTGAATTTCATAGTTTTTTAGTAGCACAACGTAACAATAATAACTTTGACTTTATGTACATGTAATATGGAACATACTGAACCCTTTCTACTGAATCTGACTGCCTGCAGACATGTTCGAGCAGCAGTACCACCACCTAAAACCTCTGGGGGGGTATGTGTAATTGTTATATCATAACATAGGAACATTTAACAAATTCACAAAGCAGCACACATACAAAGTATATGTAGTAATACTTAAGAAATGTAACCCATATATGTAACACACTAAACATTCATTTAAATACAAGGGGGGTCATTACGACCCAGGCGGTAAGTACGCCAACTTTACCACCATGGTGTAAACTATGTTTACACCATGGTGGGTGGCGGATTTACCGCCCCATTCCAAGGTGAGTGGGGCGGTAAATCCCCATTTCCCATTTTACCCTTCCCCATTCCCATTTTTGCCCCATAGGGCATAATGGGAGTGGGGAATGCGCTAATTACGCCACCGTAAATTACGGTGGCGTAATTAGCACCAAGGCGGTTTAGCGCCATGGATTTTAACGGCTGCTAAAAGCAGCCGTTAAAATCGGAATCAGGCGTTAAGGGTTAACGACGGCGTTAACCCTTAACGCCTGAGTTGTAATGAGGAATATACCAAAAGAGGATAAAGTGGCTTCCAACATAATTACCTCACAGACACTCCACAACTAAGAGCAAGACCAGACGTACAGACTACTCATCACATACTTTCCTGAAATAGTAAGTGCACTTCATTTTACTCATATATTTATAAACTTTCTGTATTAGATAAAAAAATATATTACTTTTTTGTTTTCTCACAGAAAATTTTAGCACTCTGGAGTGGCTAGAGGAGCATTTCCCACAAGACGAAATGTCAGAAGATAGTGCACCTAATGGTACACACTTTACTATATAAACCAATTAATAAATATTATTTTGTATACATTTAACATATACATTTTTTGTTTTACAGACCAACAAAAATTGCCACTATCACAGAAAAAGAAGTGGTGGATAACACTCTGGAACACATTAACCAAAAAATGGACCAACTTATGGCAAATTTTAACGATTTAAAGAACTTTGTGGAAGATCACTTAAAACTACCAACAACATACCATTGTCCCACCTGTACTTGTCCCCCATCAATCTATCCCACTCATTTAACCCCAAACTCTCTCCATGGACCAAAACGTTTTGATGACATTTCCATCCCTTCTTCACCTGATCCCAATTATGTTGAAATCCCTAATTCTCCTGTTTTTGTTTCCGTTTCTGCCCCACCATCTAGTCATAAATTGTTTATATATGTCAAATAAAGTTACTTTTTTATATTGTGTTGTAATTACTTTCAGTTCTTTGTGTTAAAACCATTTTAGGTGTCCACGGACAGCGCGGTTGTTCGGAAATGTTCATAAGTAAACGAAAATGTAAGTGTCCTGAGGACACTATATCTGTCCGTAATGTTCTCATGCAAGTTGAAACTGTTCTAAGAACACTCGTACTGTCCTGAAATGTTCAGAAAAAAACGAAAATGGAGGTGTCCTAAAGAACACTATGCCTGTTCATAGTGTTTGCTAGCAAGTTGAAACTGTTCTAAGAACACTCCTGGTGTCCTGAATTGTTCATAAATAAACGAAAAAGGAGGTGTGCTGGGGACGCTATGTCTGTCCGTATTGTTCGCAAGTAAGTTAAACTATGCTAAGAACAAACGGCTGTCCGTAACTGTTCATTTTACGTGTGACGCACTTTTAATTAGTTCAGGACCCGAACACTGTCCGTAGAACATCAACACGCATGCGCAAAACAATGTCCATACATTGGGTGTCCTGCCGACAGCCGCTTCCTTAGCGAACATGCTCACAAAGCAATCATATGACCGCAGCCACGCTGATCGCGTGTTCTGAATGCGGACACTGTTCGTATCCCCGAACAGTTTAAAAGTACATTTACAAGTAATCCACAATATTTCTCATTAAAAACTCACTATACCACAAATCCCAAATACTAATCCTAAGTTTCCACATAGTTTTTGTGACTTTTTGAACCTTTTATGGTGTTCGATCTGTCTTGCGGACGGCGCGCATGTCCGTGAACTGCATACAAGCACCCCTATAAAAGACCACTCCCCCGAGCTCATTCTCATTGTGTTTCTGGCTATTCCACAGAGCACACTGCATTTTGCTGCATACTTTGCAGATTTTGAGATTTCCATCTCCAAGACGATGACATACATGGCTCCACTTTTGCCACCTGGTGCTACATCTGCCTCAGTACCACCCCCAACCCCTCCACCACCACCATCTCCCCAAGGGCCTGAAGAGAGGAACAGGAGTGAGGATACAGAGGAGGAAGAAGGGAATGACGAGAATGAGGTAGAGGAAATCCCTACTACCCGCCCTCGGCGTAATTCTTGGGTGTTGCGATTGTTTACCATTCATGGGAATGTTCCTAAGGCTCGTGCGAACCGTGTCACCTGCAATGAGTGCAAAATGGTACTCAGTCGTGGGAGGCATGGTGCGTACAGCTTTGGGACCACAACCATGAAGCGACACCTGAACTCATTCCACACTGGGGCCATTCGCCAGGTTGTACCTTGCGAAGAGCGTAGTAGGTTGATTGCCTCTACTTCATCCTCCGTTTCTGATCCTGTCACCACAAGGAACACCTCTGTGGGACAGCGTCTTCCTCAAGCTGCCTCACAGGCCATACAGAATTCTGATGACCCTTACCTTTCGAGGGTCACAGTTGTATGTATGTACTGTGACACAGTACTCTGCAGGGGGGAGCGACTTCGGCGTGCTTTTGAGACTATCGTCTCAGAGCACGAGAAGACCTGCTCACTACCCAAATAAAACCCACTACATATTCCTCTCTCAGCTCGCCCTTTCTAATCCCTGTGGTTGGTGTCCCCCCTTTACCCTCCTTTCTCCTCCTCTCCTAGTGTGTCGTGTATAAAAAAAACAAAAAAAATACAAAATAATAAAAATCAAAAAAAAAATAAGGCTCTTTTCAGAGCCGCCTTTCACAGTTAAAAAATAGAAGTGAAGAGAAATAAAGCAGGGCTCTTTGTACATCTTAAAAGTCCGCGGACAGTTCGCGAACATAAAAAAAATTGGGGTGCTACCCTATTGTAACCATAGCATTTTTCTCTGGGAGCAAGTGGTGGCTCTGAAAATAGCCTTTGGGAGGTGTTTGTATGTCAAAAATTATAAATACTTAACACCTACTTCAAAATGGATGCTGTATTTCTTAAAAAGGTCGCAATGCATTTTGTACATTTCTCAGAAAAATGTGAATCCCCGCATAAGTAAGATGGACTCCATCTCTGCGAAAAATGTATGTAGTACAAAACATAATATTTTCATTGTGAAAAGAGGACATGCCAAAATCTCTTAGGAAGGCACAAACAGCCTTATTGACATTACGCCTTGCTTTCTCCATTTGTGGACCACATGAGAAAGAACGAAGCCACATTTGTCCCTGCGCAATCCGTGAAAAAATTACTTTGGAGTTTGGAAACATATCCATGATCTTCTGAAGTCCTTCTTTCATTGCAAATTGCAAAGAAATTCCAGACACATGTCCTAAACTGTTCCCTCCACAATGAATTCCAATTATGTCTGGATGTTCCTCTATCTTCAAAGTTGCACGGAGAGGTAGCAAGTCCAACCACTTCATTCCACGCACTCCATGCCAGTGCACTTCCACATGTGGGAATACAAGATCTATAGATACTCCACAGCTTTCTGCATGCACCTTCAACCAATGTATCCACGAGTCTCCCAAAATCCACACAATCTGTTTTTTGAAACACTCAGCCATAGCTATTTGTTCTTCTCTCAGCAAAAAGAATATCTGAGAAAACCTCTCCTAGCACAACACACTCACTAAACTTTACTGACCAATCCCTTGCTACATTCAATCTCATTTGCATGCCTCCCCACCCCAAATTCCCTGGATGTAATACACGGTGTCCTAGAACTACCGCCATGTCCACAAACATATCATAACATGGACAGCCCTTCTACCATTTCCACTTCACTCTCTGTACCATTCCCTCATTGGATGTAGCTAAGAAATCACAAGACCATCCACCAATCAAATCCAAGACCTCTACATGTAACTGCATCATCACAGATCAGCACTGCAAACGTACGGTGAATCTCTCGGAGTACAAGTCTCATGCCATTGGTAAGCACGATCTAGGAGAAATACTATACAAGTCTCCAAGATTTCTACTTGCAGCTTCATCCATATCCATATGCATGAACACAAACTACAGGTATTCATATTTTCTATACAGTACATGAACACATTTTCTAACCGACTTTTACCTTGTATAATCTGTAAAATGAATCTACAATCATTTTTTTATTGTCCTAAAATGAACTGTGACTTACAAACCTTTATACCGTTTAATTTCTTCATATACACACACACACACACGCAAATAATGTTAAACCAACATTTTTGAAATATAATATACAGACTACATATAATCAAACAAAATTACATGCACACTCTATGATCAAATCTCAAACAATAATATTTGTACAAACACATAATTGGTTTTAATTTTTTCAATTTATATAATTACTTACATTTATATAGGACAAGCAGGCTATGACATTGACTCACTATTACGTGGAAAAGCAGGCTATGACGTTGACTCACTATTACGTGGATAAGCTTAGTTACAGGAATAGTGGTATACAGTGATACATTATGAATTTCACAAGCCATAGTAAAGATATTTTCTTTCCTACAGTTAGTCTTAAGATAGTTTTAATGGTTTTGAGGAAGGCGCTGAGCATTTCAATTTAAAACATCTATGTCTAAATTAAAAACAGTGCTATATACAAACCAAATTACTAATTTCTTTCTTTTACAATTGCAGTGAAGACCATTCTCCAGAAAAGAAGCAGCCGAATTTGAAGTACAAAGAACAACTAAGAAGCAAACTGCTCATTTTAGAAAAAAAGTTACCATAATATTTGAATTATTACTCAAACACACTTTAAGGCTAATTCATGCTATTTCTGTGCCTAAAAATAGAGATTCTGCACCATTCTGACCAAAAATCCCCCCGTCTTAAACAGTGATTTACTGGCAGAAATGGCCCACAACTTCCTATTTTTCGACACACAAATTACCCAACTCAGCCGCTAGAATTTAGATGTTGTAGAACAAACAACTGTTTTAATTGTACAGCTTTAGATATACTATTTATACTTCTCCAAACCACTGGCTTACATTTTTCTGTCATCTGAACCCCAGTTTAGTAACACATTAATTCAAGAATACCCATCCCTTGTAGTTGTACTCCCCAAAGCACAATCACACACCATTACATACATCTTTATCATCTTACTCAAACACTCATGTACACAACACACATGCATTCCAGAACACCCCAACCCATACCTTCTGTATTTTTTTCAACAGACCCTAAAGAATGCCTACCAAAAAGCAACTCCGTACAAAGGAACGCAGAAGTAGAGCAGATGAAAAGAAAACTCTCTAACATAAACATCCATCTATAGCAGAATATGTAAAAAAAAGTTGAAACACAACAGCTAATACAGTCATGTAGTGAAACAGAAGAAGTTTCTAGTACAAAATCTTTGCCTCCTCTATCAAAAAGTAAAACAAACCAAAAAACAATTAACAGAAAATCAACTATCACTACAAATAAAAATTCTTCTATAAATCTTGATGTGGTACAAAGTAAGCATACCAAGAAACATATTTTAGCCAAAATGTTCAGTCACAAAGTCCTTCAAAATCTTATGAAAACAGGAGAGAAACCAGGTTCAACACTTCAAACCTATCGTAGAAAAGTAATCTTAGAAGCGTTGATAGACAGTGCAATTCTTCTCAAAAGAAAGTTATTTATTTTAGTGTTAAACAGAATAAAACCACTAACAAAACTAATAACTAAATTACAAAAAAGACTTCTCAATAAACGAAATGTAAACAGAAATAACTTCTTAAATATCTGTGGAGGTGAATGGAGTCACACTACAAGCACAGAACCATACTTTAATGAAGAAGCATACAAACAAAAGCAAACACATACAATTGCCATACATAGCAGCGGTCGAGGTTATGAAAAAGTTAATAATACCATAATGGAACAAGAAGTACTACTTACAAAAATATGCCCTGAAAACACAGATTTACCCCTCCATTCAACTGAATCAGAACATCTAGTGTACAAATGGCCATGCACGTCAATGCGTAACATTCCCAAAAAAAATTCTTTACGCCAATTCCTCAATCAATATGTGAAAAGCAAAGACAAAATCAAAATTAAACTACTGCAAAATATGGATCCTTGTCCAGTACGCAAGTACACAGGACTACAAGGACATTCATTGGCCTGCATTACAGGACCTACTTGCAAAACAACCTTCCATGATATCAAAAGGATATCAACACATCATGCAAGTATAAGAAATCTAGTTTATAAACTGTACTATGCTACAAGTCCTGCTTTAGCACTAGCCAATTTAAATAACATTCTTCTACATGGTACAGCAAAAGACCTACTAAAAGAAATCGACTATATCCAGACAAAATATTTTGGAAGTGAAACCCACTTACAAGATGAATTAGCTGTAAACCAACTTCGTAACAATTCTGCACATGGCAACCTTTCACTACACACATACAAAAAAGAAATACTAAAATTTGAAAGTACTTCAGCTGAAGTAGCAAACCAGGTTTGTTTATCGTGCCGCAGAACTTTTTATAAAAGTAACACAAAATCTGTAGACCTATCATACAAAATAGAAGACAATGAAGAATCTAAATGGTTTGAATTAGCTCTCTACCTTATAGCAGAAAAAAAAATACAAAATAATTGACCCCATAATACTTTGCAGTTACTGCACTATAAAACTTGACAACAGCCAAACTCCTTCACATGCTATCACAAATAACTTGGAATTATATTCACTACCAAAACCCCTTCAACAACTTAATTTAAATGAGAGCATCATAATTCAAACAGTGCACCCATTTCAAGCAATAATATGCCTTCAACCCAAAACTGCAAAATTACCTCCCTCTGAATTAGTGAAAGGTATTCGTGGAAAAGTAGTATATTTACCATTAGATCTAAAAGAAAATGTACACACTCTAGGAGTGCAACGTCCAATGCAACAATCTTTAATTATCTTGGTAATTGGAGTACCTACAAAAGACAAAAAAAATTGGCAACAACTGATAGATTTACATAAAGTTAGAGAAGCCCTGCAATATCTTTAAGAGAATAATGAATATTACAAAGAAATTAATATTGAAGAAAACTTGAAAGATACAACTGAAATAATTCAAGAGACACAAGAAGCTGGTCAATTTCAGCTCCTAGATCCTGCTACAATATCAAACACTTTAGACCATTATACAATTCATCCATTGCACTCTAATGACACCATAGAAGATGCACTGGAAACGTACCAAATGTGTCAAACAAAAGGATCACCAATCAGCATATGGGAAAAAAAGTATAGAAGCACGTGCTTTTCCTCTACTCTTTACGACTGGCAAAGGAGGAAGATACGATGATAGACCTATTCAAATATCAGCATCAGAATATCCCTCATTACGAATGTATTCTGAAGATCCCAGATTTCGACAAAATGTGGAATACATATTCCACCTATTCTTTGAAAGTGAACTAGCAACTTTATGTTACAGAGTTGCACACATATTAAAATCAGGATCACACTTTCAAAATATGACAGCCACACAATTATTACAAAAAGTTCAACAAAAAGATGAGGTTTTTCAAGCAAATCTTACAAATCTATTAGCAAATATGCGTGGTACTAAAGAGTACTGGTTTCGACGTCATGCAGATGTACGTTGTATGATCAGAAACCTTGGCCCACCCACTTGCTTTGTTACATTAAGTTGTGCAGAATATGCACGGGAAGATTTACATGCTTTCCTACGCATATCAAACGAAAACAAAACAAACATAGGTATACTAACACCTGGAGAACTTTGTTCTGAGGATCCTGTTAAAGTTTCAAGATATTTTCACCATCGCTTCATTGCTATGCTACATTTTATTAGTAATAAAACTGTTCCTCGCCTTGGAGAAGTGCAACACTTCTTTTGGAGAAAAGAATACCAATCCAGAGGAGCACCACATGTCCACATGCTTTTATGGATTAAAGATGCTCCTAAATTTGGTCAAGACAGTGATGCCACCGTTTTACAGTTTATTGAAAAATATGTCACTTGTGAAATTCCATCAGAATCCACAAATAATGATCTTCATGCAAAAATTTTACAATTCCAAAGACACAAATGTCGCAAATATTGTCGTCGCAAATACAAAAACAAAGGGAAATACTACACCAAATGCCGATTTGGTTTCCCTAGACCAGTTACAAATACAGGTCAAGTGAACAACCTCAAGTCTTCAGTTAGACATAGGGCCTCATTACGACCCTTGCGGAAATGGAAAAATGATGGCGGAAATGCAATACCGCCATCGAACACCGCTCGTTGCGATCATGACCCGTCACCGTAAAGTACGATGCCATTAGCGACACCGCAGTGAACGGCAACGCTAACTGCACCAAGTACGCGCACGCGCGCCTTGCAAAACCGGAATCACCGCCATGGCGCAACGGTACGCGAATTCTGACCCTAGCGGACATGTACTGAACGCCATCAAGCACGTCGTAAAGTACCATTCCGCCATGGCGAGAAATACGGCAACGCGAACCAACCGTAAATGGCCCACTGAGTGCCTGTACTCCACTCCCTGGCCTCATTGCACAACTCCTGGCAGGCGCAATGTACTCACACTATGCAACCAGTGAAATCCACAATTCACCCATGCATGCCAACGTAGAAAAGCATGCAGGGGCTCAAAGCGCCCCGTGAGTGGGCATCCATGTACGGCATGTCACCATAGCCGTACTGACGCAGCACAGGCATGTGAAGGTACAATACATCAAAATGAAAATCAAGAACACATGACACAAAACAACAGTAGTCCCCCATCGCTTGCCACCAGCGCAAGGCAACATCCAAAACAGCATCCTGAGGGGGATTGCACCAGCCCTGTACTCATGCCAGCAAACAAACCAACCATCAGCAGAAGCATGTACCACACAAGTCGGCAGAGTGACTGAGCAGCCAGGCTCATCCCAAGAGGGGCCGATGGGAGCTGCAGGGCACAGATGGCATCAATACAGAAGCTATTCCAATGGACATGACCCCAGTCCCCCTCCAACAAACGCACGCAAACACAGTCACCTGTGACCAGCCACATTCTGAACAACCCATCATTCCACCAATCGACCTGGCTGACAGGCACCAGTCGGCCAAAAGCCAATCCCCCGCCCCTGAACAGCACATCATGTAAACAGTCACAATGGCAGCCCCTATCCGTGACCATACTGTGCTACGTAGGCAAACGCGGCCAGTACTGTACCACACAACTCAACTCAGAAGGCGGAACACAATGCAGATCATCACGCAATACATACCGCCACAAAGCGAAAATCGCCACATCACCTGCAAAGAACAACGCAACACGACAAATATCGGAATACAATTTAAATGCACATCCAAATGACAAAGGCCCCACAGCAATTTGCAAAATACCACCAAAACAACCATCATCACCGAGGGCTGCATCTGCAATAATTGACCGGCTTCCACTTGTGTGACGCCCTGTACCATCATGGCACGCAGGGCCTACATCAACGTTCCAAAAGGCAACATGGAAGCGGCAAGAACCGCAGGTCCGTCCCATGAGGCAGGCACTAGTCGAGCTGAAAGGCCGAAATGTTGCACCTAGCCACCAGTACAGCGTAAGGGCATGTGGCCCATTGGCGATCGTCCCATATGATCGAAATGGTGCTCCACTGATTCACCCGAAGCTGCAGGAGTCGAGAGTAAAAACCATCTGGAGGAGTGGCGTAGAGATGGCATCTGCAATAGGGCAGGAGATACCTGTCACCCAAAAGAAACACAAATCAACCGATTGCATTACGGGACTCATGATGCATTACAATCTTCATTCAACACACCAAATCCACACCCATATGCATGCTAGCCCACTCCAAAGGAATATACACACCCCTAAATCAGTATCGAATCATAACGAAACCAATCGAGCTAAATACACCATTGTCAACGTCGGTTACTGTGCATGCGTCCGTCAAGATAGAACCCATGACATGGGATTAGTAACGTGCC
This sequence comes from Ambystoma mexicanum, assembly GCF_040938575.1. Classification (NCBI taxonomy): domain Eukaryota; kingdom Metazoa; phylum Chordata; class Amphibia; order Caudata; family Ambystomatidae; genus Ambystoma; species Ambystoma mexicanum. The sequence continues at coordinate 971,979,334 of NC_090926.1, forward strand.
TAGACACAAGTGTATGAAGGCGCGTCGAGACAGGGAGGATCCGACAAGGGCAGATAGACGTATGTCCCACTATGGCAGCCTTGCATCACATAACGCAGGGGAAGGGGAGTGAATCAAAAAACCCATGTACATGGCAGACCCTAAACGGAATCATCAGTCCATGCATCCACACATCATTCCCTCATCCCGCAATGAAAACGCATGAATATTCACTCACATAATATGTGAAACTTCCATCGCGTCTGTGCGTAATGCAGTCCGCAAAAACCACTGTGCCCCTGGCCGGATCTGTAGTGTTGTGAAGCAAGATGGATTTGGGAACGTCCTGCCTTATCGTCCACTACGCTATTGCGCATCCCATTCAATTCATATCATTCATTGCCTGCTCGTTATGGGCCATGTCCCAAGGACATTCTACAATAGAACGTTACATTTCCAGCCAGACCTGTGGGCGTATCCTCGCCGCTACTTCAAAACCCAAAATGCTGGCCTTCGAATTCCTCACTTGCAACATTACGTCGAAAAGGCTTCTGTGAACGCTTGCATTCACAATTACATCAATGTAGTGTGGCTGTGTGTCATGATGCTAACTGGCTGCAATCACAAATGGCACGCCACGCCCGTCGGTGAAGTACGTTACTGTGCTGCATGAGGGTCGGCCATCGATCGAGCCCTACATACCACTGACTCTTCACAGGTATGTAAGCGGCTGCAATCATAGCATGTGTAACAATGGGAGCATAGCATGAAGATCAGTCAAAGTACATCACACTGCCATCGGGATTAGATACATGATTCAAATCCCAAGATGCCATGCGGCCAAATGCAGCCTTACGTGCGGGACGTGCTCGACCAGAAGGGATTGCATCTGCCACAGATTCATTCAATCAGCACAGGTGGAGGCCATACAGGCCGACAGCACATATATTGCAGACCCAAACCCCTCCCACAACCACTCCCACTCCAAAATGCTACCGGCAGGACTAGCGATGTTGGGCCTGGGGTACCAGATAGCACTGCAAGTGCTACAACTACAAGAAGACGACGAACAACAACAGGTACAACAACCGGGCGCACAGGGGAGACGGAGGAGAAGGAGGAGGAGGAGGGCAAGGCAGGGTCAGCAAGGCCCACAAGCACTGCCACTACCACCACGCAGGCGGCCCGCAATCCCACGCCTCCGAGCCGATCCGTTCAACCTCACTGCTGAGCAGATCCACACCCTCTACCGTTTGGACCGGGACACCATAATCGCCATTGTGGACATGACACATGCTGACCTCGTGAGCATGATAGATAGCCCAACCGCCATCCCACCCCTACTGAAGGTGGTGTCTGCACTCCACTTCCTGGCCACAGGCACCTACCAGCACACAGTGGGACAGTTGCATGGCATTTCACAGCCACTGTTCTCACGGACACTCTTCCAAGTGCACGATGCCCTCCTGAAGCACGCCGACGACCACATCACACTACCACGCACGTACCAGGAGATTACCAACGCTAAAGTGGGATTCCATGCACTTGGCGGCATCCCGGGTTGCATTGGTGCCATCGACTGCACCCATGTTGAATTGGTTGTCCCACATGCCATGGAGGTCCAGTACCGCAACCGGAAACAATTTCATTCAATCAATGTGCAAATGGTGTGTGACTCCAACAAGATATTTACGCATTGTTGTGCCAGATTTCCAGGATCTACCCATGATTCTATGGTCCTGAGGAACACAAGAATACCACGCTACATGGAGCGACACGCAGGGCACAGATCCTGGCTACTCGGTGAGTCTCATTCCATGCATGACATCGTGGCCCATTTGATGCGTCAATGACCTTGCAGGAGGGGGGGGGGGCTACTTAGCACTATCATTCCACTGACACCCTTTATTCGTCTCATACAGGTGATGCCGGGTATCCACTGAAGAGATGGCTCCTTACACCAATCCGGAACCCACAGAACGAGCATGAGGAGGACTACAACCATGCCCACTCACGTACCCGTGTGGTCATTGAACAGGCATTCGGCCTACTGAAGGCTCGTTTCCGCAGCCTCAGCAGGTCTGGCGGGGCACTCATGTACAGCCATGAGAAGGTTTCTAAGATGGTCATGGCATGTGTCATGCTGCACAACATGTGCATACGTAGGAATGTGCCCATGCCCCCTGACGCTGTACTGCATGCACCTGAAGATGATGATGATGATGAGGGTGGGGATGTGGAGGCACCTCAAGGAGTCCATGAGGCACAGGATGTACGTGCAATCCGACAGAGCATCATAGATGCATGCTTCTAGCAACCACGCATGGTGCCTATTACACGGAAAGGGGACCTGTGGCACTGTGTGTGTGTAGTACAGGCACATTGTGGACTGTACGCCTATGAAGGCCTCGTACGCAAATATCAATGTCCACACATGTCATTGGATGATAATGAGGTGCTGTATTGTTAATGTGATTTGATTTATACACCCTATGGACCCGCCACCCAGTGAAGCCCAACACACCCCCTCCACCCTACTACCTCCCCCCCCAACACCAGTGTCCAAATATGCATGCTGTCCGTGGGTAGACGCTATTGCAAGCCCCCTCTACGGGTATCAGGGGCACCCCTGCCCGTGGAGCGCAGGTTCCTGCCAGATCTGCGTTGGGGGCTGCCCTGGACGGAACTTGCCACGGATGATGTCTCTGCCTGCTCGCGTCCATGCATGTCTCTGAGGGTTTGTGAGAGCTCCGAGAGCACACGGCGCACAGCAGCAAGTTCAGCACAAACGTCTTTGGACGTCGCATGCAGTTCCCCCCACAGGCTCTCGGTGCTTTTCTCCATTTGTGCTCTCAGGCTCTCGGTGCTTCTCTCCATTTCTCCCCTGAGGCTCTCACTACTTTTCTCTATTTGTGCCCTGAGTGTCTCGGTGGATGTTTCCATGGCTGCCCTGGAACCCCCGCATTCATTTGCATGGTCCTTGAGTAGCGTGGACGCTTCCTGCTGTTGCTCGATCAGCAGGTCGAGGGACTGTTGCCTCTGCTGGGCCATGGACATTTGCGGTGGTGTGACAGGGGGGCTGCTCAACACATGTTGCCTTGGCACAGGACTTGTGGGGGTTGGCCAGTCGTCGTCTTCAGGGTGCCCCTGCGTGGTTTCGTCATGGTGTAGGGGATGGAACATGCAGGGGGATTGGGAAAGGTCATGGATGGTACCTACGTCGCCAGCACTGTTTTCCGTGTCGGAGCATGCTGGCATGACAGCTGTGTCACCTATGGTGCTGCTACCACCAGAGGCAGTGCCATCAGATACGTTCTTTGGGGGGACCTGTGGTGCTGGGGTTGTGGACTTGCTGGCTGCTGGGGTGCCTGTTGCAGTCCCCTCCAGTGTGCTGCCACTTGATTCCTGCTGCTGCCGTGTCTTGATCCTTGCACCTGAGGTGGAGGCTCTTGGGACGTTGGTCCTGGCCCTCTTTGCAGGCGTGCTGGTAGGGGTGTCCTGCAGCTCGTCGTTGGTATCGGACCCTGTGGTGGAGTAAAGAGGGGCGAGCGTTAGTTATGGGTCTGTCGGATTTGGAATGGCAACGTATCAAATGCATTGGGGTGGTACATGAGGCTGATTTGGGACTGGGCCTTGGAGGTGGTCTCATTTTCGTGTGGATTGAGGATGCATTCATTTGGCTGCCTGCAGTTAGGGGGTGCATGCTGCACATGTAGGGGTTGTTTATGGCTTCTTGATTGATTTGTTTGTTCATTCTGACTTTTAGAGGGCGCTGTCAGGGCAAAGTATGTATTGCACTATGGGGTCACATGGTACTGCACATGTTCGTGGTTTGTGGATTTCGCATTGTTTCTCTTGGCCAACCTACCTGATTCTCCGGATGTCGGCACTCCTTTCTCCATCCCTCCGACTCCCTCTATGCTCTCCATTCCTATGGTGGAGGCGCAGATTTCCTCCCAGGGGGTCAACTTGATGGGCGACTCTGAACCCCCCCCGGTAGCTGTGGCGATGTTCCTGTTCGCAGAAAGTATGCTGCGTACGCGGATCCGCAGGTCGTCCCACCGCTTGCGACATTGCTGTGGCGTGCGGGGTGTTGTCCCCACCGCACTTACGCGTTGTGCCACCAGGGCCCATATGGCCTTCTTGTTGGCAAGGGCCGTCCTGGTCATTTGACTGGAGAAGACGACGGCGGAATTTTCCTGGAGGGTCTCGGTGAGCACGGTCAGTTCCTCTCGGGAGAAGTGTACCTGCCGCTTGCGGTCACACGCTTTCTTGGCTACCTTTCCCATATTTATTTTTTTAACTGGGGTTGCTAACGGGTTGGGATGTGTGTCAGGGTCGGATTTTTTATGGTTGTGTTGGGATTCGGATTTTATAGTTGTGCGGCGTGCTGTTTCCCGTTCCGGCCACATGCTTTTACTTCCGTTTCCGTATATTTACGGTGGCCGTAATTTGCGGTGCACGCTCGTTACGGTGACCGCTCATTACGGTAACCGCTAAGATGGGTGGCGGTATTGCACCTGGTGCAGCGTACGGCGGCGGTAAGGGCCGTTTTGGGGTCATTTCCGCCATCGCAGCCTTTCGGATTCCGCCATGGCGTAATGCTCGTGCCCGATGGGTCGTGATTGGCCGCACTTTGCTCCTTCGTGCAATGGCGGAAACGCTATTTACGCTGTTGCGGTCCGGTCAGTCACTTTCCGCCAGGGTCGTAATGAGGCCCATAGTGTTAAAGGTAAGTCACCTAAAAATACATATTGCATAAAAAGAAAAGAAGAAGAAAAATATATCAATGATTACAATGCAATCATTGCCCACTTATGGAATGCAAACATAGATGTGCAGTACATTGCAGACAATTCTACTGCAGTTACACAATATGTCACAGCATACTTAACCAAATCAGAAAAGACAGAGCTCCAAGACCTCTGGAATGACCTGTCATCAGATAAAACATGTCTCAGAAATTATACAGTTTGGGCATAAAAATGCTGTCCCATAGAGAATGTGGATCCTATGAAGCAGCTGATCGATTAACTGGTGCTGCATTGTATGGTAAATCTGCAAATATAGTATGGCTAAGTCTTGGTCCAGCTAAATCTAGAAAAAGAGTTCTAAAATCATACGAAGATATAGAAACAATAGCCAAACATGATCCCAACAGTCAAGACATTTTAAAAAACAATTTATTGGCCACCTACTACTGAAGACGCTTTCAAAGCAAATGAAAGCAGTATATCTGATGTAAACTTTGCACAGTACAAAACAATGTTGCACAATGAACAGCAACATGAAGAAGAACTCCAGGCCCAACTAGATAAGGACACACCTGACAGTAGTCAACCTTCTGTCATAGGAAGCCAAGAACCACTGGGAGACCCACTAATAACAAATGAGCCAGAATTAGCTATGATAGAAGTAGAAAACACCATGGCCCTCATTACGACCCTGGCGGAGAGGGGTTTACGCCAGCGTAATGCATGGCGTACCTCTCCGCCAGATTACGACTTTCCGTAGCGCCATGGTGATTTTTACGCCCGGATTTTCCGGGCGGAAAAATCCATGGCGCTACGGGACCTCTTGTTAATTACGCCACCGTAATCTACGGTGGCGTAATTAACGCCTTCCCCACTCCCATTATACCCTATGGGGCAAAAATGGGAATGGGGAAGGGTAAATGGGGATTGGGGACTAACCGCCCCGCCAAGGTCGGAATGGGGCGGTGAGTCCGCCAACCCCCATGGCGGAGTTGGCAGCTCTGCGCCATGGACCATGGTGCAAATTGCACCATGGTCCTCCGCCAGGGTCGTAATGAGGCCCCATGTGTCAGTATGAAGATAAAGAAGACTTATCTATACTACAATCAAAGCTAAACAATGAGCAACGTAGCATTTTTCAAGAAGTAACAAAAGAAATTGCACATGGTGTACAACATGAAAACAAAGAATGCACCTGTCAAAATTACAAACCTATACTATTGTATGTCAGTGGTGAAGCTGGTTCTGGCAAAACATTCCTAATCAAAATCATCAGTAAGTTCCTTCAACAATTGACAAACAACAAACTGTCAGCTGTTGTCACTACCCCCACAGGTCTATCTGCCTACAACATAGGTGGTGTCACTTTACACCGATTACTACTCCTGCCAGTAGAACACCAAAACAAATTAGATTATTACAAACTTTCTGCAGAAGCTGCAATGGAACTACGCAGAGTATTGAAACAAATGAAAATGCTACTAATAGATGAAGTGAGCATGGTGTCCAACCTAATGTTGGCTTTGATTCACCTCAGATTACAAGAAGCACTCAAAACAAACTATGAAGAGCTCTTTGCAGGAAAACACATTATTGTTTTCGGAGATCTTCTTCAATTGACACCAGTAAAAGGTGAGCCTATTTTTAAAACATTAGGACACAAACTCTGCCGTAAAACTGTTGGCACCATAGGAAATGTCAACCTTTGGCAACATTTCCAATACAGAGAATTAACAGAAAACATGTGCCAATCTGCAGATCTCACTTATGCCAACATCTTAAAAAGTATCAGAGTTGGTATACTTTCTAAAGAAGCCGAAGCAATATTGAAAACCTGGCACACTCATGCACTTCATGGTGATAATGCATGTGCTACAGATGTTATGGAACAATTAGCCCACAAAAATGTCAATTGTATGGCCTTAATGCCACCTCTTGCAAGCTGTTTCAAATTTAATGAAATAATATTAAGTAAAGAAATGCAACCAATAATGGAAATTAGCGCCACAGACAAACTCGATGTACATGGAATGACACTACCCATGTGTGACCAAGCCACAACAAGACTAAATAGTTTAGAAAAATCAATCTCAAACACAGCAGGCTTGGAAAAGATATTAAAATTATCCTTAAATTGCAGAGTAATGCTGAAACGTAACCTTGATGTGGATCAAGGACTAGTTAATGGAACATTGGGTACAGTTGTTGGCTTTCAAACATACCCACGTGACAACAAAATTCAGTTTGTCAATATTCTCTTTGACAAACTTTCAGAAATAAAAAGAATAGGACGCTCAACAGCTCGATTCCTTCTCTTCAAAGAAATGTATGTACGCAGAGAACAATTTTCTCTAACTCTTGCATACACAGTCACCATTCATAAATCACAAGGTCTTACCCTAGACAAAGCAATGATAGACATTGGTAACACAGTCTTTAAAGAAGGCATGAGCTACGTAGCACTATCACGCTTACGTACACTTGACGGTCTATTTCTAATCAACTTTGATGCAAGTAAAATAAACGCTGATATTCCTTGCATTTTAGAATACAATAGACCTCGTTCACTATACACTCCCCATCTAAACACATATTCTGTTCCACAAAAAGTAAAACATTATAAAAGAAAAATAAATCAAACAGAAAAGCAACAGGATGTCACTGCAAATCCTCCAAAGAGAGTAAAAGAAAGTAATACTTCATGTGCCACAAGCAAAAAAGAATCAATTAGGGAAAGTAAACCAGGTACTTCTTCAAAGAAGGAAGACAAACTCCAAAAAAAGCAGTCAGATACAGAACTACCTGGTCCATTTAAACACTCAAATATAGTTGGTGTAAGTTGCTACGCAAATGTAGCAATGCATATTCTATTTCAATTACCACCAATTGTTGAGAACATTTACTTACACAGTACAGACCCATTGTGTTTGCAAATGTTAGTACTTCACAGAAACGCAGCAAACATTCCTGACAACACGTATAGTGTTTATGGAATAAGACAACAATTGGACTACTGTGCTGGAATGGTGAAATTCACTATAAACTCACAGGAAGATCCATAAGAATTTCTAATGTACTTACTATTAGTACTGGAAAACAAAAACATACCTATAAATGAAATCTTCCAGATTTCATACATGTGGAAACATACATGCACTCTCTGCAACAATGTGACACAAGAACAAATCCCCAATGAACGCTTTGTGTATATATCAATACCTAATTGTGAATCCGTTCCATTTCAGCAACTTGTACAAAATGCAAACCATGGTAGATTATCTTCGACCTGCAATTCAGATAATCACTCCATGTTAGTAATACAAACACATAGTAAATACGTAATACTAATGCTTCTACGTTACAATGTAGATGGTACCAAAAACAACTGCAAGCTGACTGGATTCACATATGGTCAAATATCACTTGGTAGAAAAACCTTCACAACAATAGGTATAATCTACCACACAGGAGCCACAATGAATTCAGGGCACTACACTGCATATATAAAAAAGAAATGTGGATGGTTTGAATGTAATGATAGTACCATTACTCTAAAGCAGAGATTACCAGCAAATCTTACAAATGCTTATTTAATGTTCGTAAAACCAAAATTTGATAAGTAAACTGTACTTAAACCTTAAGTACACTTATAGTAAAAGAATATAAACTGTCACAATATTCCAAAAGCTATCTAACTGCCCAAAGATGCTACAACAACTAATCAGATAAATTAATACCACTCAAATAGAGAAAAAGACAGACAGTTAGAATACGCCAATTGGTATCTAAATGCTCCAAAATTTTACAATATCCAAACAAATACTTAATATCTTACTGCTCCCAAAAACTGGAACAATCCAATGTATAAAGCATTAGCCAGAAACAACAAGTGAACACTGAAAACAAACAAACAAATAAACTGTAGCATAACACAAAAAGTTTTTTTTTTAACCCAACATGGATTTTTTTCTCCCACAGACCCAATGATTTTAGCAACAAACACAGAAACTGAGCAAATTGCACAGTACTCTGGTTTGTCATCTACTAAATATGAGGGTAAAAAAAAAGAAGAAAATGTTGATTGTACAATGTAATAAGTCTTTATAAAAAACTAATACTAACATGCTATTTTCTTTTATCACAGAAATGAACAAGAAAAACATGGACTCCCGTTACTAAACCAAATAGTAAGTATAACATGATAAATACAACCATCGCAACATATCACACCCATACTGGCTTATAACAATGTTCCTTATAAATTTGTTTTTGACCCAAAGTTATAAGCCACTATGAGTGTGATATGCTGCGGTGCTTGTGGCCAGAGCATAGACTCTTGGGTGCATGGCATATGAGTGTGATATGATGCGGTGGTTGTGGCCAGGGCATAGAGTCTTGGGTGCATGGCCAAATGGCCATGAACCCAACATTCTATACCCTGCCCACAACCACCGCAGCATATCACACCATAGATTCAAGCATTGCAACCATTTTAATGTCCACGAACACAAGGAAATTCCTAGAACACATTCAACTTGCCAGAGGACGATACGGACAGCGTCCTCAGGGCGCCCCCATTTTCTTTATGTACGAACATTTCAGGACACCGCGAGTGTTCTTAGAACACTTTCAGCTTGACAATGAACATAACAGACAATGGCCCTCATTACGACCCTGGCGGAAAGTGACTGACCGGACCGCCACAGCGTAAATAGCGTTTCCGCCATTGCACGATGGAGCAAAGTGCGGCCCATTCCGACCCATCGGGCACGAGCACCACGCCATGGCGGAAGTGCAAAGTCCGCGATGGCGGAAATGACCCCAAAACGGCCCACACCGCCGCCGTACGGCGCCCTAGGTGCAATACCGCCACCCATCATAGCGGACACCGCAGTGAGCGCCAACCGGAAAGTACGGCGACCGTAAATATACGGAAACGGAAGTAAAAACATGGGCCCGGAACGGGAAACAACACCCCGTACACCTATAAAACCACTAAATACACACAACCACTAAAAACACCACCCTGAGACACATCCCAACCCGTCATCCACCCTAGTGAAACCAAGAAAAATGGGAAAAGTAGCGAAGAAAGCGTGCGACCGCAAGCGGCAGGTCCACTTCTCCCGTGAGGAACTCACCGTGCTTACAGAGACCCTCCAGGAGAATGCCGCCGCCGTCTTCTCCACGCAAATGACCAGGACGGCACTTGCGAACAAGAAGGCCATATGGGCCCTGGTGGCACAGCGGGTAAGTGCGGTGGGGACCGCACCCCGCAACCCACAGCAATGCAGGAAGCGGTGGGACGACCTGCGGATACGCGTCCGTAGCATACTTTCTGCCAACCGCAACATTGCCACAGCCACCGGGGGAGGGTCGGAATCACCCATCAAGTTGACCCCCTGGGAAGAAATCTGTGCCTCCACCATTGGAATGGAGAGCATAGAGGGAGTCGGAGGGATGGAGAAAGGAGTGCAGACATCCGGAGAATCAGGTAGGTGGCCCAAATAAAACCATGCCAAATCCACAATGTCCAATCATGTGACTCACATGTGTCCACATAGCGCAACAGCAACACATGGCCAGGAGAACGTCCACACACATTGGCCTGATAGCGCACTTTAAAACCACAATAAATACATAAATAATTAAAAACCCCAAAAACACCCACTACACGTGCAGCAGGCACACCCTAACTGCAGGCTGCCAAACAACTGCACCCTCACTCCACACACGAATGAAAGCACCTCCAAGGCCCCGACCCAAATCACCCTCAGGTACCACCCCAATGCATGTGATACATTGCCATTCCAATTCCCACAGACCCATTAATAACGCTCGCCCTCCTTTACTCCACCACAGGGTCCGATCCAAACGACGAGCTCCAGGACACCCCTACCAGCACACCTGCAAAGAGGGCCAAGACCGACGGCCAAAGACCCTCCACCTCAGCTGCACGCATCAAGACACGGCAGCAGCACATATCAAGTGGCAGCACACAGGAGGGAACATCAACAGGCACCCCAGCAGCCAGCATGCCCACAACAGCACCACCACAGGTCCCCCCAATGGATGCCACAGAAGGCACTGCCTCTGGTGGCAGCAGCACCATAGGTGACACCCCATTAATGGCAGCATGCTCCGACACAGAAGACGGGGATGTCGAAGTCAGTTCCATCCATGACCTGTCCCAATCCCCCTGTCTGTTCCATCCCGTACACCATGAGGATACCACGCAGGGGCACCCACAAGACGACGACTGGCCATCCCCCACAAGCCCTGTGGCAGGGCAACATGAGGCGAACAGCCCCTCTGTGACACCACCGCAAATGGCCATGGCCCAGCAGAGGCAACAGTCCCTCGACCAGTTAATCGTGCAACAGCAGCAACTGGCCACGCTCCTCAAGGACCATGCCGATGGATGTGGGGGCACTAAGGCAGACATAGAAACATCAACTGAGACACTTAGGGCACAAATCGAGAGTAGCACCGAGAGCCTGAGAGTCCAAATGGAGAGTAGCACCGAGAGCCTGAGAGTCCAAATGGAGAGAAGCACCGAGAGCCTGAGGGGGGAACTGCATGCGACGTCCAAAGACGTATGTGCCGAACTTGCCGCAGTGCGCCGTGTGCTCACTGAGCTCTCACAAACCCTTAGGGACATGCATGGACGTGAGCAGGCAGAGACATCATCCGTTGCAAGTTCCGTCCAGGGCAGCCCCCAACGTAGATCTGGGAGGAACCTGCGCTCCACAGGCAGGGGTGCCCCTGATACCCGCAGAGGGGGCTTGCAATAGCGACTGCCCACTGACAATGAGCATCTTTGGACACTGGTGTTCGGGGGGGAGGTGGGAGGGTGGAGGGGGTGTGTTGGGCTCACTTGGGTGGCGGGTCGATAGGGTGTTCCACATGATATCACATATGCCATAAACAATGCATGATCAAACAATGAGATGTGTGGACAATGATCTTTGTGTACTAGGCCATCATAGGCGTACAGTCCATATTGTGCATGTACCAGACACACACAGTGCCACGAGTCCCGTGTCCATGTATCAGCCACCAGGCGTGAGTGCTAGAAGCATGCATCTATGAGATGCTGACGAATTTCACGGCCCTCCTGTGCCTCGCAGACTCCTTGAGGTGCTGCCACATCCCCACCCTCATCATGACCATCTTCAGGTGCTTGCAGTTCTGCGTCAGGGGGCATGGGCACATTTCTACGTACGCACATGTTGTGGAGCATGACACATGCCATCACCATCTTTGCAACCTTCTCATGGCGGTACAGGAGTGCCCCGCCAGACCTGCTGAGGCACCGGAAACGAGTCTTCAGTAGGCCGAATGCCTGTTCAATGACTACACGGGTACGTGAGTGGGCATGGTTGTAGTCCTCCTCATGCTGGTCCCGTGGGTTCCGGACTGGTGTGAGGAGCCATCTCTTCAGTGGATATCCGGCATAACCTGTATGTGGACGATAAACGAATTATGTGGAATGCCATTGCTACGTACGCACCCCCCCCTTCCTGCCAGGTCATTGCCGCATCACATACCCCACATCATCATGCATGAAATGAGACTCACCGAGTAGCCAGGATCTGTTCCCTGCGTGTCGCTCCATGTAGCGTAGTATTGTAGAGTTCCTCAAGACCATAGAATCATGGGTTGATCCAGGGAATCGGGCACAACAATGTGTAATGATCCTGTTGGAGTCACACACCATTTGTACATTCAGTGAATGAAATTGTTTTCGGTTGCGGTACTGGGCCTCCATGGCATGTGGGACGACCAATTCCACATGGGTGCAGTCGATGGCACCAATGCAACCCGGTATGCCGCCAAGTGCATGGAATCCCACTTTTGTGTTGGTTATTTCCTGCTCCGAGCGTGGTAGAGAGATGTAGTCGTCTGCGTGCTGCAGGAGGGCATCGAGCACTTGCAATAGTGTCCGTGAGAACAGTGGCTGAGAAATGCCATGCAACTGTCCGACTGTGTGCTGGTAGGTGCCTGTGGCCAGGAAGTGTAGTACAGACACCACCTTCAGTAGGGGTGGGATGGCGGTTGGGCTATCTATCATGCTGACAAGGTCAGCCTGTGTCATGTCCACAATGGCGGCTATGGTGTCCCGGTCCAAACGGTAGAGGGTGTGGATCTGCTCATCAGTGAGGTTGAACGGATGTGCTCGGAGGCGTGGGATTGCGGGCTGCCTGCGTGGTGGTAGTGGCTGTGCTGGCAGCCCTTGCTGGCCCTGCCTTGCCCTCCTCCTCCTCCTGCGTCTCCTCCGTGCGGCCGGTTGTAGTTGGTGTTCGTCTTCTTCTTGGAGTTGGAGTACTTGCAGTGCTATCAGGTCCCCCAGGGCCAACATCGCGAGTCCTGCCGGTAGCATTTCGGAGTGGTTGTGGGAGGAGACTGGGCGTGCAATTTATGTGTTTTCAGGCTGTATGGCCTCCACCTGTGGTGATTCATTCCACCTGTGCAAGCTGCTCTCCCCTTTGGGCGAGCACGTCCCGCACACAACGCTGCAATTCGAGGAATGGCATCTTGCTATTACAATCATGTATTAGTACCCGATGGCCGTGTAACATTGGTTGATATGTTCATTCGGCTATGGTCCCATTGTTTCACATGCATTCTTTGCAGTCGCGAACAGACTTGTGAAGGGTCAGTGGAACGTAGTACTCGAGTAACGGTGGGCCCTCATGCATCACTGTACCGAGTTGCACCGACGGGCGGGGCGTCCCATTTGTGGGTGAAGGCAGTTGCCATTTTCACACACAGCCGCACTAGATGGATTAATTTGTGATTTCAAGCGGCCACAGATGCCTTTTCGACGTGATGTTGCAAATGAGGAATTCGAAGGGCGGCGCTTTCGGTCTCCAGCTAGCGGCGAGGAGATGCCCACAGGTCTGACTGCAAATATAACGTTCTATTGTTCAGTGTCCTTGGGACAGGGGCCATGGCGAGGATGCAATGATTGATATGAATAGTTTGGGATGCGCAATAGCGAAGTGGATGATGAGGCCGGACGTTCCCAAATACATGTTACTTCACAACACTGGAATTACGGGCTGGGGCACAGTGGATTTTGCAGGCTGCATAACGCACAGACTCAATGGAATTCTCACATGTTATGTGAGTATGGAAACAGGCGTTATCATTACGGGATGAGGGAATGATGAATGGATGCATGGGCAGATGATTTGATACGGTGTTTGCCATGTACAGGGCTTCTTGGAATCTGTCCGCCTCCCCTGCGCTATGTGATGCAGGGCTGCCATAGTGGGACCATCGTCTATCTGGCCTTGTTGAGCCCTCCCTGTCTCGACGCGCCTTCAGACACTTGTGTCCATGCACGTTACCAATCCCATCTGATGGATTCTGTTTTCACAGACGCATGCACAGGTACACTCGTTTGTGATGGTGTTTTCACCTCGATATGGATAGTTATGAGTCGCAAGTGGTTTTGGGGTGGTGATGATCCTTTGGAGTGGGCTAGCATGCATATGGCTGTGGATTTAGTGTGATCATTGAAGTGAGTTGTTCGAATGTAGTTCTGATGGCCATTCTTTTCTTTTTCTTTTCTTTTGGTTGACAGGTATCTCCTCCCCTTTTGCCACTGCCATCTGTATGCCACTCCTGCAGATGGGTTTTACTCCCGACACCTGCTGCTTCGTGTTAATCAGTGGAGCAGCATTACGATCTTATGGGACGATCGCCAATGGGCCACATGCCCTTACGCAGTACTAGTGGCTAGGAGCAACATTTCGGCCTTTCAGCTGGACTAGTGCCTCCCTATTGGGACGGCCCTGCGGTTCTAGGCGCTTCCATGTTGCCTTTTCGTACGAGAATGTAGCCCCTGTGTACCATGAAGGAACAGGGCGTCACACAAGAAGTAGCTGGTCATTTCTTGCGGATGCAGCCCACAATGGTGAAATGTGTTTTGGAGTTCATGGCCTAATGGCTGTATGGGCTTGGTGAATTTGTTGTGCATTAAATTTCTATTCTGATATGGGCCGTGTAGCGTTCTTCTTTGCAAGTGATGTGGCATATTCCTATTTGGGGAGCGATGTATTGTGAGGAGATCTGCATTGGGTTCCAGCTTCGGAGTATAGTTGCGTGGTACTGTGCTGGGCGCGTTTGCCTACGAAGCCCAGTGAGGTCAGGGGTGAGGGCTGCCAATATGACTGTTTGGATGATGTCATGCTCAGGGGCGGGGGATTAGGTTTTGTGTAACAGATGCCGGTCAGCCAGGTGGATTGGTGGAATGATGTGATTATCGGAATGTTGCTGGTCACAGGTGCCTGTGTTTGCGTGCGTTTCTTGGTGGGAGACTGGGGTCATGTCCATTGGTATAGCTTCTGTATTCGTGCCATCTGTGCCCTGCAGCTCCCATTGGCCCCTCTTGTGATTCTTTTGTTCGTTGGCATGCATGGGTGACTTGTACATTTCACTGGTTGCATTGTGACTTCGTTGCACCTACGGGGAGTTGTACTATGTGGCCAGGGAGCGGTGTACAGGCACTCAGTGGGGCCGTTTACGGTTGATTCGCGATGCCGTACTTCTCACCATGGCGGAATGGTACTTTCCGCCGTGCTTGATGGCGTTAAGTACGTGTCCGCTAGGGTCGGAATTCGCGTACCCTTGCGCCATGGTGGTAATTACGGTTTGGCATGGCGCGCGCGCGCGTACTTGGTGCAGTTAGCGTTGGCGTTCACTACGGTGTCGCTAATGGCATCGTACTTTACGGTGACGGGTCATAATCGCACCGAGCGCTATTCGATGGCGGTATTGCATTTCCGCCATCGTTTTTCGATTTCCGCAAGGGTCGTAATGAGGGCCAATGTCTTCAGGACACCCCCTGCGAACATTCCAGGACCCCGCGAGTCTTCTTAGAACACTTTCAACTTGACACCAAATCCATTCTGCTTATTTACGAACATTTCAGAACAGCCGTGTTGTCCGCAGACAAATCGAACACAACAAAAGCGTCTAGCACATTAAAAAAATACAACATTGCACCTATCTCATACTCCCCCACCCTCCCCAAACACTCTTACACACCAACACACTCCACTAAATACAATTTTTAAACCAAGTTTCACCTCAATGTCCGCGGTCGTCCGTGAATGCAAGATGTCGGGCACCACCAAAAATCTGACGCGCTCCACGCCATCCAATTAGCAAACACGTTGGATGTCTGCAGACATCGCGCAAGCCACTCGGCCAAACAGGGCACTGTCTGTGCAGCGAACCCGGGAAGTCCGTCCGCGAAGCGAACGGAGATATCACTAATTTTTTTGCCTTACATTTTGGTCATTTTAAAAAAAACTACTGGACGGATTTACACCAAATTTGCAAAAGCACGCTTTCGGGACCAAACCCCCGCTCCTGCAGCAAATTTGGTGTAAATCCGTCCAGTGGTTTGGGCTGTAGGCGTGCGCAAAGTTTGTTCCCATTATGTCTATGGGAAACAAAAGTTTTGGGACCCCCCTATAACTTTGCCCCCCCTGGACCAAACCTCTCCAAACTTTGCAAAAAAATTCAGAGTGGGCCATTTGTTTGCAAAGTTTGGTGAGGATTCGTCCAGAGGGAGCGAAGTTATAAGCCGCCCAAAAAATGCTCTTCCTATGGAAACACCAACTTAACCATAACTACATGGACACTATCGCGTCCATGTAATATATACATATATATATATATACATATATATAGTGAAAATAAAATCAGTAGGATTCCTCCTCCACAATGCAGCGGCACTCATGCCAGTACATTTAGAAAGGACCTTGACTCCTTCAGATGTTACATGACTTCTTTTTTGGTTCCATGGTGGGCAACACAGACATAAAAGTAACAAACAACACATTTCAACCTCCACAGGCTTCATCAGATTGAGCACTTTACTTCTGCAAAAACAAATGTTTATTTATTCTGGAGTCCCTTGTTTATTTCATTGACCATTCTGGTGCTCACCCTTCTTGTACGCGCCATATTGGAGATTGTTTGTTCTCCATTCGTGTACTTACTTTTGAGTCTAGTTTCATGGAGCCCGAATGCCCTCAGGCTACATTATCCAAAGTGCCTTCCTGTATGCCACAAATTTGCCCATATATTACATAATGTATTTCCATTTTGAAAACAGTAATGGGCATACTTCAATCTGACACTCGTTGCATATATTTTTTATCTCATGCCTTACTAGTGCCGTGCTCTAATGGGTTGTTAACCTCACAAATGGGAATTTCCCGCCATTTCTAATATTGTGTATATTGTTTGAGACAATGTACATGAAGAATCAACAGTGTTATATGCAAAATCAAAAGCATTGGCTTTTTCACTTCATACTAACTGCCTGGGACCCTGCTATTTGTACCTAGGTATTACATATATAAATTGCATAGTGTCTTCGCAAACATTATTTACCCTTATCTTTAAAAGTGCTTTGTTCTTTATCCATCTGGATATCCACTCTTTGCTATGCATTGGCTCCATTTTTCTGTGGTCCTCTGTGAGAGATGGCAAGATTTTCCATGCTTTTCTCTGAACTTTGTAATGTGATTTTGAGTTAGTCCCGAGTAATGAATGGACTGTGGTAATAGGCATTCTTCTATGTGGTGCCACAGAGATCAACATATTAATATGCTGTACAAAGTTGCCTAATTTATTTTAATGTTTATAGTTTGGCATTGCACATGTTTTGTATGAATATATATATATATATATATATATATATATATATATATATATATATATATATATATATCAGTGAAAACACTTTGTTAAAGGGACGTTATGGTTACATGTGAAACCCAAAAACCCCAGAAATTTGCCAGTTTTTATGAACTAAGCACCAATAACTCACACCGCCACCGTGAACTGCTAAGACTAACACCCAGGACATCAAAGATGACATCACACATTTTGACAATATCAAATGTAATGTTTTCATTCGTCACCACTGACAATTGTATCATCTTCGCCAGAGCTCTCATACTGTCTAGGATTGACTACTATAACTCCCTCTCTGCAGGATCTAATTCACGCAACATTAACACATTACAAGAGCTACATTCAACATCCCTAAAAAGGGTCACATCTCATCAGCTAGATGAAATATCCATTGCTACAGTCCCGGGAACGCATTTAATTCTTAACCTTATCTACAGGAATGACAACCATGCAGCTATGTTCCTAACTATGCACCAGCAATTTACCTGTACCTGTACCTGTAACTAACTGCATCTATTATCTTATGAATATAACATAGATTACTGCATACTACATCCATAACCTGTAACCTACTGCAATATGTTACTACTGTAACCACCACTTATATGTAACCCAGTGCCCAGGTGCCTCTGGGTTAGGTGTGCTTTACTAATGTTAAAATAAATAAATAAATACAAGATTTCATTCTATCTCACAAAAAAGCACAAACAGCTTTATTCAAATTGAGCCTTGCGTTTCCCATTTGTGGACAAAATAAATTAGAACACGTCCACATTCACTCTTGCAATCCAAGAAAAATGTCTTTTTGAATGTGGAAACAGTTCCATCAACTTCGAAATGTATTGTTCATTGCAAACTGTATTGAAATTCTGGTAACATAGCCGAAACTATTCCCTCTGCAGTGTCCGAATGTTTCAAGTGAACCATAATCTCACAAAGCAAGAGGAAATCCGCCCACTTCATTTCTCGCAATCCAGACCATGACACTTGAAATTCATGTTATCCAAGATTTTCAGACAAACCACTTTGCTCAGAATAGACCTTCAGGCAATGGATCCAAGAGCAAAAATACATACACACTGCCTCCTCAAAGATATAACCATCTTCAGTGCTCTCACCAAACAAAACTCCTGCTACACTCTCTTCCTGTACACCACACCCAGGAAACCTGATTGGCTAATCCCCCGATGTCGGTGGACATCCGCGATTGTCCGAGATCTTTGCAGTCCCCTTTCAATGCCAGGCATCCTTAAAAGACCCGGATGTGGCACGTGCCATCCACAGACTACTGTGGTGTCTGCAGGCCTTGTAACACAGAGGCAGCCTTTCTACCTTTTCCACTTTCACGTATGTAACATTCACTCATTGGCTACTTTTAAACAGTCTCACATCCATCCACCAGTGTTAGGTAGAATCATATGCATTACCCTTTGGGAACACCACACAATTAAGACTGCAAGTGTAAGTACAAATTCACCTTTGGTACAGGCCGTAAAGTGGTAGCGATGGCTGAGCAGCCAGACTTATCTCAAGAGTAAAGTGAGCAGTATCAGAAGTTGAAGGCCACAATTTGGTGTTTGGTGAGCTGGTTGGTCCCACCAAGCTCAAGGGAAGAAGATTCCTTGTAGATCGTTTCTGTCGTCGGAGTTCGGGTGATTCAGACCTGCAGCAGGGCTTCACCGGGATGTCCAGTAGTTGCAGCAGTTGTCTTCCTTCAGCTCCTCATTGGTTCTCTCATTCCAGTGGCGACTCTGCCTTCCAAGTCCCAGAGACCTGCTTTTAAGCAGTTTTCCCCCATTCACACTTTAAGGACCAAGCGGTGCTCCTGGCTGCTGTTTTGGGTCAGAACTGAAGGTGTACTTCCAGCAATGGCTACTAGGTTGCGTTGTGGAATGTGTGACTTGGCTCAAATGGACTTTCCTACTTTCACATTTCAGGTGAAAGGTTTTTTTTTCCAAACCTTTTTAACTTCACCATAACTTTCTTGGTGTTGTGAAAACATGTCCAAATGCTCCAACCACAAAGCTCTCATGGCTATACTGCGCTGATGATCCCTAATAAGGGTGAAACCACATATGCAGTTGTCTTGGCAGCCTAGCAAATGTCTGTCTTGGGTTGATTAAGCTAGGTATAAAGTAATTTGAGCTAATTTGCATCCCCACAATGCATTGCTGTTGTGCCTCAGAAGTGGAGGTGAACTTCCAGAGATGCCTACTAGGTGGCGTTGTGGAATGTGTGACTTGGCTCAAATGGACTTTCCTACTATATATATATATATATATATATATATATATATATATATATATATATATATATATTCAGTAAAAAAACTTTGTTAAAGGGACGTTATGGTTAAGTTGTGCTACTAGAAACCTATGAAATTCAGTGAAAAAACTTTGTTAAAGGGACGGTATGGTTCCAAGTAAAACCTAAAAACCCTTGAAATTCGCCAGTTATGGTAAGCTAAGCAACCATAACTCGCAACACTACCCTGCACTGCTAAGCCTAACACCCAGGACATCAAAGATGACATCACAAATGTCATTGATGACATCACTGATGACATCACATGTGCATTTATCTTTCATGAAAAGTCTGTACAAGGGTTTCTTATTGTAATTTTAATTAAAAAAAAAAAGTCAAGGATTATTGGAATAAATATCAAGTGCTAATTCGTCCATCCAGTATACTAAAGTGCTCATGTAGAAACATAGGTATTGTGTGCAGCATACATGATGGAGGTGCAACATTCATAAACTTGCCATGTTGAATAGTGAAATGATAACTGTTTTCTTATTAGACTTTTGGATTCTGTGAAACATGTGATAAGTAGATAATAAAACCCACTTACTACATAATTGCATTATTATAGACAAAACGCAAAGAGACAACACCACATACAAATATGAGTATATACAAGGAAATTGAAGTAAGAAAAAAAAACAGCAGTAGTAGCAAAAAGTGTTCATAACCTAACTGATTACCTTTATGCAGAGAAATGATTGCTCTGTTTCAAACCTGCTACTTACCCGATGTGTATATATATATATATGGTTGTGAACAAGCGGTGAGGTAACCGCGAAACGCGTCATTCTGCTATGCAAGGGCCATACATTTTGGGAGGACCACAATGTTAGTGGGTCTCTTTATGAGCCATATGCTGCGCAATTTTATTTAATAAAGAACATTTGTTTGGACACAGAACACCGGTTTCCTGGAGTAACATTTTTTGAATGGGGGAGTGCTTTCCACGGACTGCAGAGAAAACAGTCTTTTCTGATATATATATATATATATATATATATCACATTGTCGGGGGGAAATTCTGCCGGGGTCGGCCGGGCCGTCCGCAGACCTCCGGGCAGGGAGGCCCCCAACTCCTCCCGTATATCCCAAAAGAGATAGAGTATGAGACACACGCAAGAAGCAAGGTGACTCTGCTGTTTATTAGACAAAATGGCAGGGATGGGTCAAGGAGCGTACGCGTCCGTCCTGACACACACACAATCGTGGGGCTCGCAGGCCCTTTTTACCTTAGTATGACGCGCTACTTGCGTCACCTTACAAAGTTTAGCAAAAAACCTATCTCCACTCTGGATTGGTTACTCGAGTGGTAGGGTTAGTATAGCATACTTATAGAGAACGGTATTAGTGGTTGAGGGTTAGTCAGGTGGTATACCTGGGCTGTCCCTTCAATTTGATACATGAAAATTGTTACATGAAGACCTCTGAGGATTGGTCAATATTAATGGCGTCAGTGATAGGAGCCCCATGTTCTGATTGGTCCGCTCGCGAGCCTCCCAGTCTGGGACTATCGCTGTTCCCAGCTCGCGGTGCACCTGTAATTTGCAACAATGTTTTAATATGGGTAGGTGTAAACAATGTGAGGATTTATTCATATGTTGGGAGGTCGACTACTCCCACTGCTGCAGATGTCCAATGAGTCTTTTAATTGTATCTGCCTGTGTCTTGAAACGTGGGATTCAGGCGTCTCCTTCCTCCGGGGCTTGGCATCTTGTCAGGTTTGGCTTTGTCACGTGAGGAGGGACCGTGTTTGAGGCAAAATTCAACACAATTAATATTGTTTTTCCTACTGTGTGCCTGGTTTATCTTGCAGGTGCGACCTTGGCGTTGGCTTGCAGCGTGCGAGATTGCAACATCGTGCCCTTGGCGGTGTGCTTTCGCCGGGCTCATTCTGCAGGGTAGCAACCCAGTTCTTGCTCATTCAATGTTCATGGAAGCTTTTGCATGCGGCCTACTTGGGCCTGGTGCATAGGTGGAACCGCTTGATGCAGAGCGCTTTAGGTTACGGTATCATATTGCTCTATCCTCAGTATCGTGTCTCCGTTATATTCTTCATTATGGTACATGGTTCTTAGCAGAAGAGTGAGCAAGCCGTTTTAGATAAGTTCATGATGCGTCCTGCGTTTCCGCATTTTGAGAGCCTATGTGGAAAATAATAAAGATGCACGTCCGTGAGTATGTCCGTCGCCTACGTCATAGCACTGAGTATATTCTTCGTGTGGATTGGTGTGGGAGTGTCCGGTGTGCATGTTTGCACAGGTGTGCTAACCGTTGGCTAGGTCGTCATGGCATCTCTAACGACGTGTAGGTTTAGTCGAGTTGATCCGTGCCGCAGGTGTCGGCATGGACAGGGCGGGCTGCTGGGCAGGTAGATGGGCACATCCGTATGTTCCTGTACCAGGGTATTTGGTCGTCTGGTAGATAGGCAAACTCCTCTCGTGGTGGGTGTCTAGGCCGTGATCCTCTAGGCCAAGCGCGAGAGGGGAAGGGCGGGAGCCTGTTCTTCCATTCTCCCACTTCAGTCCCCCCTCTGGTCGACTTGTCGACCAAAAACATATCCTTTTCTTTATCTCCTCTTACTCTCCATATTTTAGTTATTCCTCCCAAATGTCCATAGTGGTTAACATGGTCTTCAAATGATCAATACATATATTCACAGGCTCCTCCAGGAGTGCAGTATACCCATTTCCCTACGTAGCTCCTTGGGTTTCTTGGGTTTTCGAGCTTCACAGATGGTGGGTCCAGGTGGTTGGTGATGATCTGGTTGCGCAACTTCTCTCTCTCCTTTATGATTGTGCCTGTGTGTTGGCCGTCATCGGTTGGCATCAAGAGGTGTATACCAACCATTTCAATCATCTCGTCTGTGGTGCGTGCCTTGCGGGCCTTCCAAAATCGTATTATGATCAGTGCAGCTCCAGCCAAAATAGTACATCCAACTATAATCTTCAGTCCATCTGACAGCCAAGATGGCATCCATGACCATAATATTGAAAACCAGCTCTCATCCTTTTTCACACCTTTACTTTCATCCATCATTTTTGAGTGCATCTGGGCCAATTGTGACACAGCTTCCGTGAGGGTACCATTGTCAGCATCGTTAGCAGGAATGAATGTGCAGCATGATTGTCCTATCTTTGCGCAAACTCCTCCTTCCATTGCTGTGAGGAGGTCCAGTACATATCTGTTCTGTAGTGCAACCATTCTTACTGCTCGCAATTCCTCTTTTATTGCATTGAATCCATTTACTGTAGAGTTAATTGTCATCATTAGTTCCCACCTAGTTATCTGGAGCCATTTCGCGTTTGCGTAGGCCTGCAGTCCAGGATGTATTATTGAGGAGAAGAACATAGCTGCTCTGCTGAATAGTCTGTGTTCCGGCGGAATTGAGGTGAGTGCTGTTTCCGACCTTCCCCACAGGTAATTTCCTGTCAGAGGTTCTCCTTGTCTTTTCCTTCTTTTGAGGACAGTGTTGTTGCCGTTGCGTCGGTTCTCTGGCCCTTTCCAAGGATGTGCAGATCTCCTCTTCCTTTTGTTCCCTTCATCCATCTTGGGGAAATTTGCCATATTCACATGCTTCTGGGGTACCACTAGTGATGGTACATTAACGTGTACTATAGTGCATACACCATTCCACAAAGGGGGCAGTGTGTGGTACGCCTTGTCTCCACAGGCCCAGTAATGGTCCATTACTACTGCTGTTCCTGCTCCCCCCTCAGGTAACTCCATCACGCTTTCACAGTTGGTGTTTTATCCTACATCCACCTCTCCTTTATGTCGGTAGCATACCTTAGGCGCAGTTAGCAGCAGTATTGTTATTGGGTCTTCATCCTTCTCCATCCACGTGAGCATGGGTACGTACTTGATCCAAGTCATCCAACATCTATGGTTATGTCCATCAATAGTTGAAATATTTTCTCTTGTTACCATGTTGCTGCCAACCACTCCTATGTCCCATTTGTTGTCCATGTACACCTTCCCTGTTATTATCATCAGTGGTCTTTCCCAACATCCGTTTTTACCAGGAACTTCAGCGGCGTACCAATCACATGGTAGGTACTGCAGTGTTACTTTCTTTGTTTCTCCTTTTTCAGGACCACTTGTTATGTATCTGAATCCTTCAGCATGTAAACTGCTCTTGTGGTAACTCAAATAAGTCTTAAGGAGGTTGTTTTCATATGGATATGTATCTCGTGTTTTCCACACCAGATGCACCACTGTCCCTTGAAATCTTCCTTTCATCTGGAACAGTGCCAGGTATATTATACATCGTGCTATTTTTCCATCTATCTCCGTAGCAACAAATGTTCGAGAAGCGCTCATGGCGTATGGGATCAATGAGCAAACGTAGCAGCTGTCTTCTGTTGTCTGCTTGCCTATTTTGGTCATGTGTTGGTACCACATGTTGTTAGAGACGTGTGCTGAATCTTGTACATAGTTGTCAATGCCTTTATTATCTGAGTATGTGCTGCGTTTAACTCTATTTTCCTGGTGTGGGGTTTTACTAGTACCACCTGACGTAACACCTGTTGCAGCCGGGGGTGGGGGTATATTAGGTTTGGGTACAGCAATAATATCAATAGCATAGCTGTACTGCCATACAGAGGCAGCCAAGAACCCAGTGATCATTAAAATCCCTATCAATTTTATTACAAATGCTAATTTCACCGGCATTTTGCTCTTACCTTGCTGCAGTCCGGCAGCTTATTCTTGCGACGTTACAGTTGCCCGCCTGAAAATTCTTAATATGCTCGTTATTAAGGTTAGTTATTGTTATTAAGCTCTCCCTATCAAGTAGTCATTCAGTGCCCAGGCGAAGAGCTGTTCCCACGCCAATCTAAGCGATCTATCTCTTAGGGCAGGCAAGTATGGTTGGAGGTGGGGCATTGAATGTTCTATGGCCAAGAGGAATGCTGTGTAGTAGACACGTACCCTCCTTCTTTTCAGGTTCGTTGGCCGTTTTATTTCATATACAAATTGGTGTGACAATTCTTCTGGGTAATTATCGTCTGAGGGTACCATCTACTCCTGGGCAGTGAATTGGTTAGTTATCTATTTTCTTAACAGTACAATAATACGCTTTACCTGCATGTGCGAGAGAAAAGAAAGAGAACATTCAGGTGTTTACATGTGTATATGTGCAAAACAATGTCCTTCAGTTCAGTTATTACTACAGTGGGTAGGGGGTCAATGGGCAGAGGGTTTGGGGCTCAGCTGGCGGAAGTCTCTTTACCCTTTGATCGTGTAACCATGGGGTGGGCGGTATTGGGATCACCCCTTTCTTTTCTAATAATTGTCTCTGGGGAATCTGGGGGGTGGCAGGGTATGGGGACACTTAGGCCGTTAGTTGCAGTAGAAGTCTCTTCCTCCGTTGGTGACGCTGCTGTTGTTCTTTCAGTGGCCCTGTCGGTGGCGCTGGGGCGGGTCTGGAGTTTGTAGATCTTTACGTCGTGTAGGTGGTTCCAGGCACGTTTGCCCTGTAGCTTTACTGCTCTCGTTGATACCTCCTCTACCAGATGGGGGCCAGTGAATCGTGGACTGTTCCACTTTCTGTTGAAATTGCGAAGTAGTACGTGGTCACCTTTAGCAACTTTGCACAGTCTTTCCTTTTCCAATTCTTTATCCACGTCTTCTTGTTGATCGCTGTTAGACCCGCCCCGCGTGCGCTCGAGCTGTTGAGACACAAACGCTACACTAGTAATCAAAGAAGACACATATTGGTACATTTCATCACCAAGAACACTTGCAGTACTCTCGTGGTCGGTAAATGCTCTTGATGTTGGCGTTAGGGGAAGGCGCATTTGACGTCCGGTAACCACCTCGTGAGGGGTGAGGTGGTGGTCGGAACCTGGTCTATTCCTTAGCTCAAATAGTGCTAGTGGAAGGCAATACAACCAACTCTTCTTTGTTGTTTGCTGTATTTTTGCAATTGCCTCCTTTAATAGGCCATTCAGGCGTTCACATATACCGTTGGCCTGTGGGTGGTATGCACATGCAAATTTATGCTTAACGTTCAGTAAGGATGTGATGTGCTGCAACATTTCGTTTGCGAAATGTGGGCCATTGTCTGACCTCAGTACCTCGCACACTCCCCACCTGGGGAAGACCTCCCTCACTAGGAATTTAGCTGCTCTAAATGCATCTGGGTGTGAACAGGGCCCTGCTTCAATCCACCTCGAGAATGGGCATACTACTACAATCATATACCTATTTCCTTGACATACGTTGATCATATCAACATAGTCAATATGGAGATGTCGGAAAGGTCCCTCTGGCCGGGGTATAGTACCTCTTATCACCTTCAGAGTGTGACCGGCCGTAAACTGTTGACATGTGAGACACTTGCTGATAACATTTGACACATGAGAATTTAACTCGGGGCAGAACCAGTCTTCCCTAATTCGTGCTGCAATTACTTCCTTGCCTGTGTGGGCTGGGTGATGTAGTTGGCTCAGGGCGGTGTTCAATAATGCCAGTGGTATTACAATCTTTCCAGTGTCACCCTGGCGCCATAGTGCGTCGGTTGGTGACATTGTGCATCCTCTTTTTACCCATATTTCTTTTTCGGCCATTGGTGCAGCCGCTTGTAGCTCCATAATCTGTGTGGCTGGGAGATGGGTGTACCCTTCTCTTATCAACATCTCCTTAGCCATTTCCCTCCCTCTCCCTCTCTGTGACTCTGGGGGGTTCCATATCTCACCAAAGTATGCAGCATACTTCGCATGTGCGTCTGCTGCTGCATTCCCTTTTGAGATGTGGTCTTCACCATTGGTGTGCGCGGTGCATTTGACCAAAGCTAATTCTTGGGGGTCATTTATTGCTACAATTAGTTCAGCCAATAGGAGGGCGTGTTGCACCTGAGTGCCATCAGCTCTCCTAAACCCTCTTCTTCTCCATTTCGACAGCCCTGAGTGGACAGTGGACGTAACATATGCGCTGTCGGAATATATGGTCACTCGTTTGTCAAAGCTTTCCCTCAACGCCAAGATCAGTGCAATCAATTCTGCTGCTTGAGCAGAATAATGCTGTGGTAATTGTACACATTTCATTGCCACACACACCGGTACCTCCATCATTTTTACCACTGCTGCCCCAGTCCTCCTTATACCATCCCTTTGGTCGATAGTTGATGACCCATCAATGAACAGGAGCTCACCTCCCTCTAGTGCGTTTTCTTCAATCTTTCTAGTACATGAGTACATTTCAGTTATTTGCGTACAATCGTAGGCATAATCTCCTTCCTCAAGTACTTCTGCTAGGAACCTTGCAGGGTTGACCGTGCTACATCTAACAATTGATAGTTCAGCTCTGGATAAAATGATCTCATAACCTGATGCCCTCTGCGTGGTTAGGGTGGACTTAGGTTTATTAAATATTGCAAATAGTGCATGTTCCACAAACAGTGTAGTTGGGCACCCCATGGTTATTGCTGATGCTTTTTCTACCGCAAAAGCAGCTGCGGCGAGACCTTGTTCGCAAGGGAAATGACCTAACATCACAGGATCTAAGTGGCCACTGTAAAATGCTACTGGTTTGTAGCCCATGCTTGCTTTCATTACTGCTGAGTCGCAATGTGAAAATATAAAGAATTGTCGCTCATAGTCTGGGGTTGCCAGTACCGGAGCAGTTGATATCGCATCTTTCAGTTCATCAAAAGCCTCTCTCATTTCCATTGTCCACCCCAACTTTTTCTCCCCTTTATTAGCTTCCTTTAACCCCTCAAGCAGGGGTCCTATGTATGAGCTGTAATCAAATACCCATGCTCTACAGTAGTTGCACAGACCCAGGAACTGCTGCAGTTCCCTCACTGTTTGTGGGATTGGTGTTTTTGAAATGGCCTGTGCCCTTTGTGGTGCAATCTTTCTTCCATGTTGGGATATGAGCTGACCAATGTAAAGTACCTGTTCTTGACAGTACTGTAACTTTTCCATAGCTACCTTGTAACCTTTTTCAGCCAGTATTGTCAGCATCTTTAATGAGTCCTCTCTGCATGTTCTTTCGTTTGTACTGCAAATTATTATGTCGTCGACATACTGCAACACTGTGCTTTCCACTTCAATGTTACCCAAATCCATCTGTATTACTCTGTTGAATATTGAGGGTGATTCGCAGTACCCTTGTGGTAATCTGGTGTGTTTCCACTTTGTGTTTCTGTAAGTGAAGCTTGTCAGATCTTGTGAGTCTGGGTGCAATGGTATTGAGAAAAAAGCATTTTTAAGGTCGATCACCGTAAATCGTGATGCTTCCGCTGGAATGCCACACAATATTGTGGCCGGGTTTGCGGCTATGGGGTATTCTGCTTCTACTATGTTGTTCAAGGGCCTGAGATCCTGTATAAAGCGCCAAGACCCCCCTTTAGCCTTGCGCACTGGGTATACAGCCGTGTTACATGGTGATTCTGAGGGGACCAATATGCCATTATCTATAAGGGCCGTTATGGTTTCATATATGCCCTCATCTGCCTCTTTTGATAGTGGGTACTGTTTCACTCTGGGGAGTATTGCACCTTTTTTCAATTTTATCCTTACTCCCCCTATACTTTTTATGCACCCCACGTCATAGGGGCTAGTAGTCCACAATGATGTGGGTACCTTTGTCATATCCTCCTTAAAGAAGGGAACTGGGGTGGATGTGGGTGCCTCAAGTGCCATTGCAACTTTTTGTGCTACTTGTTTGTACGCCACTCTTAGCCATATTTCCACACTCACCATAAACACCATTTCACCTTCCTCCTTTTCTTCTGAGAACAGCTCCTCATCTGACACCTGGGTGAGCCTACATCCTTCTGCTAGTGCTATCACTGCCCTCCATGCTCTTCCTTCTCTGTCTTGGGCATGTACAGCAATGTAATCAGCTGTTGCTATAATGCTCTCAATGTCCACTGGAACCACCTTTCCTTCTGGTTCATTGACTGGTGTTTCTGGTCTGAACAGATAGGCTGCTGGCCTCCTCCAGATCCTTCCCTCTATCCCTGGCATCCATGCAAATGCCATGTCTGTCCCGTACTGGAAGAGTTCGCCATCTACTGGCTCCGCCCTAATCGCTGTCTGTCCGCAGTATGCTTGCATAATCTGTCGTGCTGTGAGCATGTTAATCCCTGGAGTAGAGCAAATTAGGCCGTCCTCAGGAAAGGAGATCGTCATATTCAACCTTTTCATTATGTCTCTCCCCAGTATATTTACTGGTGAGGCACTATAATATAAAAGTGGAACTGACATGTCATAATCTCCTATAGATAAGGGAATGTTATCAGTAAAAGGAACCAACCCTCTAGCCCCAGAGAATCCTTGGGTGTTCATGGCTTCGCCTGACATCTTAAATTTACCTTCCCTTATGCAAGACCGGGTCGCCCCGGTGTCAACAAGGAATGATAATTTTTTGTCACCTATCGTTACCTCTATGCGTGGTTCCTCCGCACTATTAGGTGTTACTGACAGGATGGGACACACCAAGGCCGTCTGTGGGCTGTCCTATTGATGGTACAACGACTGACCATTTCCTGTGTAAGGGTTGTGTCCCAGGACCATCACCCTACCCAGTTGTGTTTGTTGTGCTTGGGGTTGTTGTGTTATCGCTACCTGTTGTTGTGGCAGTGAATATGTCTGTGGCTGTTGTTGTGTTATTAGTTGTTGCTGTTCATTTCCCTGTTGCAACGTCTGCTGTTGCTGTATGCCCTGCTGTTCCTGTGTGGGCCTTGGTTGTCCCTGTTCACTCCATGATGGTGTTCCTGGTCTTACTCTACACGTGCGTGACATGTGCCCTAATAATCCACAACTCCAACACACCGGTGGTTCCCTATTCTGCCATGGAAAGCTCCCTGTGTTGTCCTGGTATACTGGTTGCCCTGTGGGGTAGGAATTTCTAAGTCCTCCCACCTGCTGTTGTGTGTTATATCCGTATCCTCTCTCTCTCATAATTCCTCCTCTTCCCCTGTTGTAATTATAATACCCAGCTCCTGGCATTGAGTATCCTCCTCCCATGTTGGTCGTGTATGGTTGGAGTGGCGGCACCTGTTGTGTTATAGTCTGTGAGGGTGGTATTTGGGAGGGATCTTGTGTGGCCACTACTTGTGTGGGGCTTTGGGTCATTGTTGTAGGCGCAGCTATTAGTGCCCCTTCCATTGTGTATTTAGTAAGTTTTTTCTGTACTAGTTTAGCCTCTTCCGTTTTCCTGTCCTCTTCCTTTTGTTTCATTTTTCCTTGCCATGTCCTGCAATGGTGCACTATTGTCAGTTGTATTTCTGGCCATGCTTTTGCTTCCATTCCCACTACTTTCTTCAGTTGTTTCTGAACTCCTTCTGGGAGCCCTTGTACTAGTATATGATAAAATATTGCTGGTGTTTTGTCCCATTGTTGTCTAGTTTCCATGCGCCACTTCTCTTGGATTTCCTGGATATAATCAACAGGATCTTCGTTCTCACGCATCTTGCGTGAGGTAATTGCTCCTATGTCTGATGTGTCTGGGTACTGTACCCTCAGTGCCTGCCATAGTGCATGTCTGCAGTTTGCGAATGGTGCCCCATCATGCGATGTGTTTGTTATTGTTACCCCAGGGAATCCCGCTCTCTTCCAAATGTCATCCGCTGCATCCCCTAATATCGATATTAGAAGGCCCTTTACATCTCCCACTGCCAGTTTCTGTCCTGCGGTGTGTTTTTCCATTTCATATATCCATTTACCCGCACCTCCACTTAGTGATGGGAGCCTGCACTTTATATTCTCTTTGTCTGTATGCTTCCAAGGGACGTACTGTGGTCTAACTCCTCCCCTCTCCAGAAGTGGCATTAAGTTATGTCTCGTTTTACCCTTTGTGTTCCATAGAATAGAGTCCTCACACCCTTCCTCTTCTTCCCTCTCTTCTACATCGTCAATTTCGTCCGTATTTCCCCTGCTCGTAACTCTTTCTTCTCCATCCTGTCCTCTTCTTCCATCATTTCCTGTATTTAATGTGGGCGTGTGTATTCGTCCTTCCTGCCTGCGTCTAGGGAGGTCTCTAAGCCGATATGCATAGGGTGTCAGTTCGTCTGTGAAGGGCGCGAGTTTTATTGTACGTAATGAGCGTGGGGTGGTTGAGCATGTAGGGTGGGGTGGGAGAGGGCGTGATGTGGACGGTGAGGCCTCATGTGTCTCTCTTTCCGCTATTCCTTGCTCTTCCTCCTCACTTCTCTCCAGTTCATCCTTTCTCCTACTGATCCATGGTGAGTCTGTGTTGGTCCGGGTGATGTATAGTTTATCTAGGCTTTCCCTTTCACTGTTTCTTCCTTCCTTCTCCACTCCTTCTTCTTCCTCACTACAAAAGTCATTCATAAACGGCAGCCCACACTCTGTCTTTTTTCCCTTGATTGTTACTGTTTTTAAGTCTATCAGGTCCGGTTCTCCCTTTTCTCCTTAACCAACCGCTCCCCTTTGCGCTGATGTTGTTGCTACTTCTGTGTCTCTATATACATCCCCCCTTACTTCACTCTCCCTTCTCCTATCTTCTCTTTCTCCTTCATTTCTCTCCTCCATCTCCCTACCATTTTCCTCCCTTTTCCTTTTTAATTCCTCCATTACTTCACTACTCATCTTTTCCAATATCCTTTCATCCTCTTTCTTCCTTTCCCATCTCACCCTCTCCCTTTCTAATATACTCTCTATCACCCTCCCTTCTTCGTATTTCTTAGTCGTTTCTGATAGTAATCTCTTCTTCCACATTGCCATTTCTCTTTCTTTCTCTTCTTCTTCCCTTTTCCTCTCTCGCAGCACTGCTCTTGATACCCTTTCTGCTGCTGCTTTTACCCTTTCAGCTTCTCTCCTTTGCTCCTCAGTTCGTTCCCTTATTTTTTCCAATTCGTTCTTACCTTCTTTCCTTTCCCTCGCTCTCCCTCTTTCCTCCCTCTCGAGCTGTTTGATCAGTTCATTCTGCTCATCCCTTAACTCTGCTAGTCGTTCCTCCAAAATCTCTTCCTTTTGTCGTAACAGCTCTTCCCCTCTCATTCCACTCTCCCTGGTATTATCCTCGTCTGTTTTCCTTACTACCTCCTTCTCTTCTCCTGTTAATGAACCTCGTAATTTTAATAGTATCTGTGCAGCTACCCACTCATCATGTCCTATTTCCACAGTTTGTTCTTCTCCAGTCCTCCCCTCCCCTGCTGGCATCTTCCTATGAGCCACATATGGTGGAGGGCTGTATGCCGGGTTCGAGTACCCCTCAGCCGCCCTTAACTGTCCTCTTCCTATCTCTCCTAATTCTCTTAAATGGTACAACCCCTCTCCTTCTGTTTTCACTACCTTTACGAGGGGTATATCGTTGCTCGGTTCCTTTTTTATTTCATTTGATTTATTATTCTTATCTCCTCCCTCTTGTCCATTCCCCGTATTCTTTGGGTCTTCACTCCCCTTTTTCCCCTCCTCTCCTTCCTCCTTGATCTCTTTTTCTTCCGATATTTCCCCCACAGTGAACATTCCATTTGGTCCTGGTCGGGACCCCTGGAACATCCTCCATAAGTTAAACACCTCCACGTGGTTTGTCAACTTCTTCCCTTTGTATGTATTATGCAAATGGTTTAATAGTGAATGTTGGGTATATGGATCGAAGCTACCATTAGGCGGCCATGGTGTTATCATTTTGTTGTCCGTCCCCTGTGTCCATTCTATGCTATACTTGATCAGTTTCTCCCTATGGGGTGACAGTGTTGTACATATATGTTGTAGTGGGGTAGTGAGGGTGTTCCCCCACCCTCCCGATCCTGTCCCGTGTGACATTTGGTAGCGGTTATCTCACTAGCAGTTTACAATATACAGCCTTATATCGTTACCTGGCCCCGTAAGTTTGGGGACTTGCGATAGTCCGCTAAGGAAAATTATAAAAATATAGTATTTACATTTGTATGTTTTCTTCTGTCTTTCTTCCTTTACACGACACCCTTACGGCCCCCTGCGGCCGAGGCGCACGTAGCCCCCTGCAGCTGCGTACCCCTTATGAAGTTCTTATACAGTCGTCCTAACTTCACTTGCTCCTCCTCCTTCTTCTACACTTGCCGTGGCCGGCGTTCTCCGTGCGCAGCCACGTCCCCCGTTTCGCCTTTCCCCGATCAACTCATTACCGTTTATCTCTGTTTCCACTCCCTTACCACAGTCTTCTTCCCCACCACTCTCGGAAAGAAAGATGCCTTGTGCTCGGGATATCCTATGAAAGCCCTACTGGTAACGTCACCGATCTCTTCGAGCTACTGGTAAGTTCTTCATATATTCTTTAAGTTCAAAATACACTTGCAATCTACCCCCGTTAACCTCACAGCTGTCTTCCTGTCACTCCTGGAACAAGGTAATCAATAATATAATCGGACTGCACTAGCTGCGTCGCTTCGCGTGTGATACGCCCCTCGACAGGAGGGCTTAACCAGCCAATTATCTTCCGTATTGGGCAACTAACTAGCTACCGCCTACAGGGAAACGTCATCTACCTATCGAGTTTCTTGCTCGAACAATAGGGATCCTCATCTACTCATTGATCAATAAATGCCAAATCGTAGGAAACCACACACACACACACACCCTTACACGTAGTCGCGACCTAGGCCAATCAGTGTCTACGAGCGGCCTCACGTGATGTTTTCATGCTCCACCCCCCTCTCTCGCGCAACGTAGCCGACTGCTCTCGCACTCGTTCGGCTACCATTCATTTCATTGCCAACACTAAATTGTCAAACCTTCGCCGCGCACCTGTGCAACACCTCCCACCTCCCGTAATTAATTCCTCCCCCCTCCCTCACAATTTCACATTGCTTGTTGTGCGTGGCATGCTCACCAAGTTCTCTTGATGCGGGGCCGCTCGACGGCGTACACCCCTCCAAGCGGCTCGCCACCTCCCCTCGTCTGGACCACGTCTGGACACTCGCCAACCGCGGGCGGGATACTTCTCAACCGGCTCCCGAAGGCCAATATCCGGATTGCGCTGTCCGGTCTTCTCGCAGCTCCGCGATGGTCCTGTAGTCCTCAGAAGGGGGCAACGGCAGAGGGGGCCGCGCCGCCGGGCCACCCCGCAACGCGATTACCTGGAAAAAGTAAAAATAAAAAAGCAGATCTTAAACAGATCTCAGCAGTGCCTCCAACTTGTCGGGGGGAAATTCTGCCGGGGTCGGCCGGGCCGTCCGCAGACCTCCGGGCAGGGAGGCCCCCAACTCCTCCCGTATATCCCAAAAGAGATAGAGTATGAGACACACGCAAGAAGCAAGGTGACTCTGCTGTTTATTAGACAAAACGGCAGGGATGGGTCAAGGAGCGTACGCGTCCGTCCTGACACACACACAATCGTGGGGCTCGCAGGCCCTTTTTACCTTAGTATGACGCGCTACTTGCGTCACCTTACAAAGTTTAGCAAAAAACCTATCTCCACTCTGGATTGGTTACTCGAGTGGTAGGGTTAGTATAGCATACATATAGAGAACGGTATTAGTGGTTGAGGGTTAGTCAGGTGGTTTACCTGGGCTGTCCCTTCAATTTGATACATGAAAATTGTTACATGAAGACCTCTGAGGATTGGTCAATATTAATGGCGTCAGTGATAGGAGCCCCATGTTCTGATTGGTCCGCTCGCGAGCCTCCCAGTCTGGGACTATCGCTGTTCCCAGCTCGCGGTGCACCTGTAATTTGCAACAATGTTTTAATATGGGTAGGTGTAAACAATGTGAGGATTTATTCATATGTTGGGAGGTCGACTTCTCCCACTGCTGCAGATGTCCAATGAGTCTTTTAATTGTATCTGCCTGTGTCTTGAAACGTGGGATTCAGGCGTATCCTTCCTCCGGGGCTTGGCATCTTGTCAGGTTTGGCTTTGTCACGTGAGGAGGGACTGTGTTTGAGGCAAAATTCAACACAATTAATATTGTTTTTCCTACTGTGTGCCTGGTTTAACTTGCAGGTGCGACCTTGGCGTTGGCTTGCAGCGTGCGAGATTGCAACATCGTGCCCTTGGCGGTGTGCTTTCGCCGGGCTCATTCTGCAGGGTCAGCAACCCAGTTCTTGCTCATTCAATGTTCATGGAAGCTTTTGCTTGCGGCCTACTTGGGCCTGGTGCATAGGTGGAACCGCTTGATGCAGAGCGCTTTAGGTTACGGTATCATATTGCTCTATCCTCAGTATCGTGTCTCCGTTATATTCTTCATTATGGTGCATGGTTCTGAGCAGAAGCGTGAGCAAGCCGTTTTAGATAAGTTCATGATGAGTCCTGCGTTTCCGCATTTTGAGAGCCTATGTGGAAAATAATAAAGATGCACGTCCGTGAGTATGTCCGTCGCCTACGTCATAGCACTGAGTATATTCTTCGTGTGGATTGGTGTGGGAGTGTCCGGTGTGCATGTTTGCACAGGTGTGCTAACCGTTGGCTAGGTCGTCATGGCATCTCTAACGACGTGTAGGTTTAGTCGAGTTGATCCGTGCCGCAGGTGTCGGCATGGACAGGGCGGGCTGCTGGGCAGGTAGATGGGCACATCCGTATGTTCCTGTACCAGGGTATTTGGTCGTCTGGTAGATAGGCAAACTCCTCTCGTGGCGGGTGTCTAGGCCGTGATCCTCTAGGCCAAGCGCGAGAGGGGAAGGGCGGGAGCCTGTTCTTCCATTCTCCCACTTCAACATGATGTGCCTGGACTCTAAGGAAAGTAGTGTGAATACAAGATATAAAAATAGAAACATATACAGGGAAAGTACAGTAATAAAAAACGAACAGAACTATCAGAAAGTGCTGACAACTCTACTGATTATTTTAATGCACAGAAAGGATTGCTGTCTTTCAAGCTTGTGTCTTCCAATATGTATATGTTTTATATGATATGACTAGACCCTAAGGGAATTATTGTAAGAACATACTTGAAGGATAAGTCTACAAATATACTACCTTTTCCAATTTTAATTCCTGACTGTTACTGAAGAAAACCCTGTGGCCTGGATATGTCAGGAAAGGAAAAAAGGGGGTGTCAGACATGTGATGTCATCAGTGATGTCATCAATGACATTTGTGATGTCATCTTTGATGTCCTGGGTGTTAGGCTTAGCAGTGCACAGTGGTGGCGCGAGTTATGGTTGCTTAACTTACCATAACTGGCGAATTTAAAGGGTTTTTCGGTTTTACTTGGAACCATAACGTCCGTTTAACAACGTTTTTCAATGAATTTCATAGGTTTTTAGTAGTGCAACTTAACCACAACGTCCCTTTTACAACATTTTTTTACTGAATTTCATAGGTTTTTAGTAGCGCAACTTAACCATAGCGTCCCTTTAACAAAGTTTTTTCACTAAATTTCATAGGTTTTTAGTAGCGCAACTTAACCATAACGTCCCTTTAACAACATTTTTCACTGAATTTCATAGGTTTTTATTAGTGCAACTTAAGCATAACGTTCCTTAAACAACATTTTTTTATTGAATTTCTTAGGTTTTTAGTAGCGCAACTTAACCATAACGTCCCTTTAACAAAGTTTTTTTACTGAATTTCATAGGTTTTAGTGCAATTTAACCATGAAGTCACTTTAACACATTTTATTTTACTGAATTTCATAGTTTTTTATTAGTGCAACGTAACCATAACGTCCTTTTCAATGGAGGAAGACCACTAGCATCCTAGGTTCTCAAAGTAGGAACCCGGGGTGGTAAAAAAAAGATTTTTCTTCCCATACCGGGACACCACAGGCAGGCGTCCGGTGTAGGAAGGAAAATCTTTTACCAAGATGGACACCAGGGAAAGGGAAGGCGGGGTGTATGAAGAGAACACAACAGGGCATTGGCGGGGGGTCGGGAAGACCAGGAGAGAGACACAGGGCATGAGTGGGGGGTAACACGAGGGAGACACGGGGCATGAGTGGGGGTGGGGGGGTAACACGAGGGAGACACAGGGCATGAGCAGGGAGTGGGGGGGAAAGAAGGAAGACACGGGGCATGAGCAGGATGTGGGGGGGAAGAAGGAAGACACTGGGCATGAGCGGGGGGGAGAAGGGAGACACGGGGCATGAGCGGGGGGAGAAGGGAGACATGGGGCATGGGCAGGGGGTAGGGGGGAAGAAGGGAGACACGGGGCATGAGCGGGGGGTGGGGGGTACAGGAGGGAGACACGGGGCATGAGCGGGGGGTGGAGGGATAAGAAGGGAGACACGGGGCATGAGAAGGGGTGGGGGGAAGAAGGGAGACACGGGGCATGAGGGGGGTGGGAGAGGAGAAGGAAGACACAGGGCATGAGCGGGGGGTGGGCGGTGGAACGAAGGGAGACACAGGGCATGAGCGGGGGGTGGGGGGAAGAAGGGAGACACGGTACATGAGCGGGGGGTGGGGGGGAAAGAAGGGAGACACGGGGCATGAGCGGGGGTGGGGGAAAAGAAGGGAGACAAGGGGCATGAGCGGGGGGTGGGGTGGAAAGAAGGGAGAAACGGGGCATGAGCGGGGGGTGGGGACCCCACGGGGCATGAGCGGGGGGTGGGGGGGAGAAGGAAGACACGGGGCATGAGTGGGGGGTGGGGGTGGAAAGAAGGGAGACATGGGGCATGAGCGGGGAGTGGGGGGGGAGAAGGGAGACACGGGGCATGAGCGGGGGGTGGGGGGGAAGAAGGGAGACACGGTGCATGAGTGGGGGTGCGGGGGAGAAGGAAGACACGGGGTATGAGCGGGGGGTGGGGGGGAAGAAGGGAGACACAGGGCATGAGCGGGCGGTGGGGGTACAGGAGGGAGACACGGGACAAGAGCAGGGGGTGGGGGGGTACAGGAGGGAGACACGGGGCAAGAGCAGGGGGTGGGGGGAACAGGGTAGACACGGGGCATGAGCGGGGGGTGGGGGAGGAAGAAGGGAGACACGGGGCATGAGCGGGGGGTGGGGAGAAGAAGGGAGACACGGGGCATGAGCAGGGGGTGGGGGAAGAAGGGAGACACGGGCATGAGCAGGGGGTGGGGGAAAGGGAGACACGGGGCATGAGTGTTAGGGAAAGAAGGAAGACACGGGGCATGAGTAGGGGGTGGGGGTACAGGAGGGATACATGGGGCATGAGCGGGGGGTGGGGGTGGAAAGAAGGGAGACACGGGGCATGAGCTGGGGGTGGGGGGGAAGAAGGGAGACATGGGGCATGAGCGGGGGGTGGGGGGAAAGATGGGAGACACGGGGCATGAGCGGGGGGTGGGGGGAAAGAAGGGAGACACGGGGCATGAGCAGGGTTGGGGGGAGAAGGGAGACACGGGGCATGAGCGGGGGGTGGGGGGGTAAGAAGGGAGACACGGGGCATGAGGGGGGTGGGAGGGGAGAAGGAAGACACGGGGCATGAGCGGGGGGTGGGCGGTGGAACGAAGGGAGACACAGGGCATGAGCGGGGGGTGGGGGGAGAAGGTAGACATGGGGCATGAGCGGGGGGTGGGGGGGGAGAAGGGAGACACGGTGCATGAGCGGGGGGTGGGGGGGAAAGAAGGGAGACACGGGGCATGAGCGGGGGTGAGGGAAAAGAAGGGAGACAAGGGGCATGAGCGGGGGGTGGGGTGGAAAGAAGGGAGAAACGGGGCATGAGCGGGGGGTGGGGACCCCACGGGGCATGAGCGGGGGGTGAGGGGGAGAAGGGAGACACAGGGCATGAGCGGGGGGTGGGGGGAGAAGGAAGACACGGGGCATGAGTGTGGGGTGGGGGTGGAAAGAAGGGAGACATGGGGCATGAGCGGGGGATGGGGCCCCCACCACCGCTCATGCCCCGTGTCTGCCCTGTTCCAACAGGACAGACACGGGGCATGAGCGGGGGGTGGGGGGGAAGAAAGGAGACACGGGGCATGAATGGGGGTTGGGGGACAAGAAGGGAGACACGGGCATGAGCAGGGGGTGGGGGGGAGAAGGAAGACACAGGAATTAGCGGGGGGTGGGGGGGAAGAAGGGAGACACGGGGCATGAGCGGGGGGTGGGGGGAAGAAGGAAGACACAGGGCATGAGCGGGGGGTGGGGGGGAAGAAGGGAGACACAGGGCATGAGCGGGGGTTGGGGGGGAAGAAGAGAGACATGGGGCATGAGTTGGGGGTGGGGGGAAATATGGGAGACACGGGGCATGAGCAGGGGGTGGGGGGAACACAAGGGAGACACGGGGCATGAGCAGGGGGTGGGGGGGAACAGGGCACACACGGGGCATGAGCGGGGGGTGGGGGGAACAGGGCATGAGCAGGGGGTGGGGGGAACAGGGGAGACACAGGGCATTGAGTGGGGTGGTGGGGGGAAACAGGGCACACACGGGGCATGAAGGGGGGTGGGGGAACAGGGCACACACAGGGCATGAGTGGGGGGTGGGGGTTGGAAAGGAGGGAGACACGGGACATGAGCGGGGGGTGAGGGGGAAAGGAGGGAGACACAGGGCATGAGCGGGGGTGGGGGGAAGGGAGAGACACACGGGGCATGAGCGGGGTGTGGGGGGAGGGGGAGAGACACATGGGCCATGAGCGGGGGGTGGGGGGAGGGACGAGACACACGAGCATGAGCGGGGGGTGGGTGGAGAGGGGAGAGACACATGGGGCATGAGCGGGGGTTGGGGGAGGGGAGAGACACACGGGGCATGAGCGGGGGGGAGGGGAGAGACACACGGGCATGAGCGGGGGGTGGAGGGGAGAGACACACGGGGCATGAGCGGGGAGTCAGGGGGAAGGGGAGAGACACACGGGCCATGAGCGGGGGGTGGGGGGAGGGGAGAGACACGGGGCATGAGCGGGGGGTGGGGGAGGGGAGAGACACGGGGCATGAGCGGGGGTGGGGGGGAAGGGTGGAGACACGGGGCATGAGTGGGGGGTGGGGGGAAGGGGATAGACACACGGGGCATGAGCGGGGGGTGGGGGGTAACAGGGGAGACAGGTCATGAGTGGGGGTGGGGGGGAGAGACACATGGTGCATGAGCAGGGGGTACGGGGAACAGTACGAAGACACGGGGCATGAGCGGGGGGTGGGGGGAAGGGGAGAGACACACAGGGCATGATCGGGGAGTGGGGGGAGGGAGAGACACATGGGGCATGAGCGGGGGGTGGGGTGGAGAGGAGAGACACACGGGCATGAGCAGGGGTGGGGTGGGGGGAGAGGAGAGACACACGGGTCATGAGCGGGGGGTGGGGGAGAAGGGGAGAGACACACGGGGCATGAGCGGGGGGTGGGGGGAAGGAGAGAGACACACGGAGCATGAGTGGGGGGTGGGGGAAAGGGGAGAGACACACGGGGCATGGGTGGGGGGTAGGAGGGACAGGGGAGACATGGGGCATGAACGGGGGGTGTGGGGGAACGGAGGAGACACGGAGGATGAGCGGAGGGTGGGGGGAACAGAGGAGACATGGGGGATGAGCGGGGAGTGGGGGGAGGGGAGAGACACGGTGCATGAACGGGGCGTGGGGGGAAGGGGAGAGACAGACGGGCATGAGCAGGGGGTGGGGTGAAGGGGAGAGACACATGGAGCATGAGCAGGGGGTGGGGGAAGGGGAGACACACAGGACATGAGCGGGGGGTGGGGGGAGGAGAGAGACACACGGGGCATGAGCGGGGGGTGGGGGGAAGGGGAGAGACACACGGGCCATGAGCGGGGGGTGGGGGGAGGGGGAGACACACAGGGCATGAGTGGGGGTTGGGGGGAGGGGAGAGACACATGGGGCAGGAGCACGGGGTGGGGGGAGAGAGACGGGGCATGAGCAGGGGTGGGGGGGAAGGGGAGAGACACACAGGGCATGAGCGGGGGGTGGAGGGGAGGGGAGAGACACACGGGGCATGAGCAGGGGGTGGGAGGAAGGGGAGAGACACATGGGGCTTGAGCGGGGGTTGGGGGGAGGGGAGAGACACATGCGGCATGAGCGGGGGTGGGGGGAGGGGAGAGACACATGGGTCATGAGCAGGGGGTGGTTGGGAAGGGGAGAGAAACGCAGGTTTGGGGGAAGGGGAGAGACACACGGGGCATGAGCGGGGGGTGGGGGGTCGGGGAGAGTCACACAGGGCATGAGCAGGGGGTGGGGGGGAGGGTAGAGACACACAGGGCATAAGCGGGGGGGGTGGGGGGTAAGGGGAGAGACACACGGGCCATGAGCGGGGGGTAGGGGGAGGGGAGAGACACACAGGCATGAGCGGGGGGTGGGGGGAGGGGAGAGACACACAGGGCATGAGCGGGGGGTCGGGGAAGGGGAGAGACACACGGGCCATGAGCGGGGGTGGGGGAGAGGGGAGAGACACACGGGGCATGAGCGGGGGGTGGGGGAAGGGGAGAGACACATGGGGCATGAGCGGGGGTGGGGGGGAGGGGAGAGACACACAGGCATGAGCGGGGGATGGGGGAGAGACACACGGGTCATGAGCGGGGGGTGGAGGGGAAGGGGAGAGACACACGGGGCATGAGCGGGGGGTGGGGGGAAGGGGAGAGACACACGGGGCATGAGCAGGGGGTAGGGGGGACAGGGGAGACACAGGGCATGAATGGGGTGTGTGGGGGATCATGAGGGAGACACGGGGGATGAGCGGAGTGTGGGGGGGAACAGAGGAGACACGGAGGATGAGCGGAGGGTGGGGGGAGACACGGGGGATGAGCGGGGGGTGGGGGAGGGTAGAGACACGGGACATGAGCGGGGGGTTCGGGGAGGGGAGAGACACGGGGCATGAGCGAGGGGTGGGGGGAGGGGAGAGACACGGGGCATGAGCGGGGCATGGGGGGAAGGGGAGAGACACACAGGGCATGAGCGGGGTTGGGGGGGGAAGGGGAGGGACACACGGGGCATGAGCAGGGGGTGGGGGAAGGGGAGACACACGGGGCATGAGCGGGGGTTGGGGGAGGAGAGAGACACACAGGGCATGAGCGGGGGGTGGGGGGAAGGAGAGACACACAGGGCATGAGCAGGGGTTGGGGGAAGGGGAGAGACACACAGGGCATGAGTGGGGGGTGGGTGGGAAGGGTAGAGACACACGGGGCATGAGCAAGGAGTGGGGGGGAGTGGGGAGACACAGGGCATGAACAGGGGGTGGGGGGGATCTTGAGGGAGACACGGGGGATGAGTGGACGGTGGGGGGGAACAGAGGAGACACGGGGGATGAGCTAACTGTGCAGTAAGCAGATCCCAATCCTCGGCCCTCCGCAGGCCACCATGTGCTGATGGCGTGAGAGGGGACTGGAGGAACAGGGGAGACACGGGGGTGGGGGTGGGGGTGGGGGTGGTGGTGGGGGGGCAGGAGGGAGACACGGACATGAGCGGGGGGTGGGGGAACGAGAGGAAGACACGGGCATGAGCGGGGGTGGGGGGAACGGAAGGAAGACACTTACTTGCCAGACTCTCACCGCAAACCACAAACAAAGATGGCGGGCGTCTTGAAAATACGACGCACTGCACGCTGCAGTGCAGCCAATGGGAAAGCACGTCAGATGTCCGTGGACACGACGCAACCCGCTTGCCCAATCCCTGTCCTGTCCACGGAACGAACAGGGAAGTGTGTCCGCAAAGCGAACACAGATATCACTAATTTGTTTTGACCTACTTTTTGGTCATTTTAAAAAAAAACTACTGGACGGATTTTCACCAAATTTGCAAAAGCACGCTTTCGGGACTAAGCCGCTGCTCCTGGTCCAAATTTGGTGACCATAGGAAGAGCACTTTTTGGTCTGCTTATAACTTCGCTCCCCCTGGACAAATCCTCACCAAACTTTGCAACAAAAGTATATGGCCCACTCTGATATTTTTTGCAAACTTTGGTGAGGATTCATCCAGGGGGGGAAAATGTATAGGGGGGGGTCCCAAAATTTCTTTTTTTCCCATAGACTGAATGGGAAACATTTTTTTTGCTCGCT
Source organism: Ambystoma mexicanum (assembly GCF_040938575.1). NCBI lineage: Eukaryota > Metazoa > Chordata > Amphibia > Caudata > Ambystomatidae > Ambystoma > Ambystoma mexicanum. Next base: position 972,021,868 of record NC_090926.1, read on the forward strand.
CCTACAGCCCAAACCGCTGGACGGATTTTCACCAAATTTGGCCCATGAGCAGCAGCTTGGTCCCGAAAGCGTGCTTTTGCGAATTTGGTGAAAATCCATCCAGTAGTTTTTTAAAAAATGAACAAAAAGCAGGTCAAAAAAATTAGTAATATCTGTTTTCGCTTCGCGGACACACTTCCCTGTTCGCTCCGCGGACAGGACAGGGATTGGGCAAGCGGGTTGCGTGATGTCCGTGGACATCTGACGTACTCTCTCACTGGATGCGGTGAAAGTGTGCAGTGCGTCGTGGCTTCAGAGAGGCCCGCCATCTTTCTTTCTCGCATGAGAGGCTTTAGGCTTTGTCAGGTCAGCAGGAGCGAGATCTGCCGCCTGCACAGTAAGTCCCTCACCTCCGCTCATGCCCGTGTCTGTCTCCTGTTCCCCCACCCCCTGCTCATGCCCCGTGTCTGCCCTATTCTGCCCCACCCCCCCACTCATGCTCCGTGTCTCCCCTGTTCCTCCAGCCCCCGCTCACACATTCGGCACACGGTGGCCAGCGGAGGGCCGAGGAGCGGGATCTGCCACCTGCACATGAACTCATGTTCGTGTTTTTGTCTGTCTCCCCTTCCCCCCACCACCCACTCATGCCCCGTGTGTTTCTCCCCTTTCCCCCACCCCCCGCTCATGCCCCATGTCTCCCTTCTTCCCCCACCCATCCCCCGTTCATGCCCCGTGTCTGCCCTATTCTGCCCCACCCCCCACTCATGCTCCGTGTCTCCCCTGTTCCTCCAGCCCCGGCTCAAACCATCGGCACACGTTGGCCAGCGGAGGGCCGAGCAGCGGGATCTACCGCCTGCACATGAACTCATGTCCATGTTTTTGTCCATCTCCCCTTCCCCCCCACCACCCGCTAATGCCCTGTGTGTTTCTCCCCTTCCCCCCACCCCCCGCTCATGCCACGTGTGTCTCTCCCCTTCCCCCCCATCCCCCCTCATGCCCCGTGTCTCTCTCCCCTTCCCCCCCACCCTGCGCTCATGCCCCGTGTGTCTCCCCTTCCCCCCCACCCCCCGCTCATGCCCCGTGTGACTCTCCCCTTCCCCCACCCCCGCTCATGCCCCGTGTGTCTCTCCCCTTTCCCCCCACCCCCCCTCATGCCCCGTGTGTGCCCTGTCCCCCACTCACCCCCCGCTCATGCCCCGTGCATGCCGTGTTCCCCCCACCCCCCGCTCATGCCCCGTGTCTCCCTTGTATTCCCCCCACCCCCCGCTCATGCCCCATGTCTCCCTCCCCCCCACACCCCCGTTCATGCCCCGTGTCTCCCACCTTTCCCCCCACCCCCCGCTCATGCCCTGTGTCTCCCTTCTTCCCCCCCACCCCCCGCTCATGCTCCGCGTCTTCCTTCTTCCCCCCCACCCCCCGCTCATGCCCCGTGTCTCCCTTCTCCCCTTCACCCCCCGCTCATGCCCTGTGTCTCCCTTCTTCCCCACACCCCCGCTCATGTCCCATGTCTTCCTTCTTCCCCCCCACCCCCCGCTCATGCCCCGTGTCTCCCTTCTTCCCCCCCACCCCCGTTCATGCCCGGCCCCACCCCCGCTCATACCCCGTGTCTCCCTTCTTCCCCCCACCCCCCGCTCATGCCCCATGTCTCCCTTCTTCCCCCCGACCCCACGCTCATGCCCCGTGTCTCCCTTCTTCCCCCCCACCCCTTGCTCATGCCCCGTGTCTCCCTTCTGCCCCCCCACCCCCCTGTTCATGCCCCGTGTCTCCCTTCTTACCGCCCCACCCCCCGCTCATGCCCCATGTCTCCCATCTTTCCCCCCACCCCCCACTCATGCCCTGTGTCTTCCTTCTCCCCCCACCCCCACTCATGCCTTGTGTCTCCCTTCTTTCCCCCCAACCCCCCGCTCATGCCCCCTGTCTCCCTTCTCCCCCCACCACCGCTCATGCCCTGTGACTTCCTTCTTCCCCCCCACCCTCCGCTCATGCCCCGTGTCTCCCTTCTTCCCCCCACCCCCCATTCATGCCCCGTGTCTCCCTTCTTCGCCCGCACCCCTCGCTCATGCCCTGTGTCTGTCCTGTTGGAACACGGCAGACATGGGGCATGAGCGGGGTTGGGGGCCCCATGGGGGCCCCCACCCCCCTCTCATGCCCCGTGTCTCCCTTCCTCCCCCCTCCACCCCCCGTTCATGCCCCGTGTCTCCCTTCTTCTGCCCACCCCCCGCTCATGCCCTGTGTCTCCATTTTTCCCCCACCACCCCCCGCTCATGCCCCGTGTCTCCCTTCTTCTCCCCCAACCCCGCTCATGCCCCATGTCTCCCTTCTTTCCACCCCCACCCCCGCTCATGCCCCGTGTCTCCCTCCTGTACCCCCCACACCTCGCTCATGCCCTGTGTCTTCCTTCTTTCCCCCCCGCTCATGCCCCGTGTCTCTCTTCTCTCCCCCACCCCCCGCTCATGCCCCGTGTCTCCCTTCTTCCCCCCACCCCCCGCTCATGCCCCATGTTTCCCTTATTCCCCCCCACCCCCCGCTCATGCCCTGTGTCTCCCTTCTTTTCCCCCCACCCCCTGCTCAAGCCCCGTGTCTCCCTTCTTTCCACCCCCACCCCCTGCTCATGCCCTGTGTCTTCCCCCCACCCCTCGCTCATGCCCCGTGTCTCCCTTCTTCCCCCCCAGCCTCCGCTCATGCCCCATGTCTCCCTTCTTCCCCCCCACCCACCGCTCATGCCCCGGGTCTCCCTTCTCCCCCCCCACTCCCCGCTCATGTCCCGTGTCTCCCTTCTTCTCCCCCAACCCCGCTCATGCCCCATGTCTCCCTTCTTTCCACCCCCACCCCCCGCTCATGCCCCGTGTCTCCCTCCTGTACCCCCCACACCTCGCTCATGCCCTGTGTCTTCCTTCTTTCCCCCCGCTCATGCCCCGTGTCTCTCTTCTCCCCCCCCACCCCCCGCTCATGCCCCGTGTCTCCCTTCTTCCCCCACACCCCCCGCTCATGCCCCGTGTCTCCCTTCTTTCCCCCCAACCCCTGCTCATGCACCGTGTCTCCCTTCTTCGCCCACCCCCCGCTCATGCCCCGTGTCTCCCTTCTTTCCACCCCCCACCCCCCGCTCATGCCCCATGTCTTCCTTCTCTGTCCCCACCCCCCGCTCATGCCCCATGTCTCCCTTCTTCCTCCCCCACCCCCCGCTCATGCCCTGTGTCTCCCCTGTTCCCCCCACCCCCCGCTCATGCCCCGTGTCTCCCTCCTGTACCCCCCACCCCCGCTCATGCTCCGTGTCTCCCTCCTGTACCCCCCACCCCCGTTCATGCCCCGTGTCTCACTTCTTCCCCCCCACCCCCTGCTCATGTCCCGTGTCTCCCTTCTTCCCCCCCACCCCCGCTCATGCCCCGTGTCTCCCTTCTTCCCACCCCACTCCCCGCTCATGCCCCGTGTCTCCCTTCTTCCCACCCCACCCCCCGCTCATGCCACGTGTCTCCCTTCTTTCCCCCCGCTCATGTCCGTGTCTCCCTTCATCCCCCCACCCCCCGCTCATTCCCCGTGTCTCCCTTCTTTCCCCCCCACCCCCAACTCATGCCCCGTGTCTCCCTTCTTTCCCCTCCCGCTCATGCCCCATGTCTGCACTGTTGGAACAGGGCAGACACCGGGGCATGAGCGGGTGTGGGGGCCCCACCTTGCCCTACCCCTGCTCATGCCCCGTGTCTCTCCTGTTCACCCCCACCCCCTGCTCATGCTCCGTGTCTGTCTCCCTCCTTTTCCCCCACTCATGGCCCGTGTCTCCCCTGTTCACCCCCACCTCCCGCTCATGCCTTGTGTCTCCTTTCTTTCCCGCTCATGCCCCTTGTCACCCTTCTTTCCACCCCCACCCCCTGCTCATGCCCCATGTCTCCCTTCTTTCCACCCCCAGCTCATGCCCCGTGTCTTCCTTCTTTCCCCCAACCCCCGCTGATGCCCCGTGTCTCCCTTCTTCCCCCCCACACCCCGCTCATGGCCCGTGTCTCCCTTCTTTCCACCCCCCACCCCCTGCTCATGCCCCGTGTCTCCCTTCTTCCCCCCTACCCCCCACTCATGCCCCGTGTCTCCTTTCTTTCCCCCCACCCCCCGCTCATGCCCCATTTCTTCCTTTTCCCCACCCCCCAAATCCCCGCTCATGCCCCGTGTCTCCCTCGTGTTACCCCCCACTCATGCCCCGTGTCTCTCTCCTGGTCTTCCCGACCCCCCGCCGATGCCCTGTTCTCTTTATACACTCCGCCTTCCCTTTCGATGGAGTCCATCTTGGTAAAAGATTTTCCTTCCTACACCGGACACCTGCCTGTGGAGTCCCTGTTTGGGAAGAAAAAACCCCGGGTTCCCACTTTGAGAACCTAGGATGCTAGTGGTCTTCCTCCATTGAAAAGGACGTCATGGTTACGTTGCACTAATAAAAAACTATGAAATTGAGTAAAAGAAAATGTGTTAAAGTGACTTTATGGTTAAGTTGCACTAATAAAAACCTATGAAATTCAGTAAAAAAACTTTGTTGAAGGGACGTTATGGTTAAGTTGCGCTACTAAAAACCTATGAAATTCAGTAAAAAAACTTTGTTAAAGGGACGTTATGGTTAAGTTGCGCTACTAAAAACCTATGAAATTCAGTAAAAAAAACGTTGTTAAAGGGACGTTATGGTTAAGTTGCGCTACTAAAAACCTATGAAATTCAGTGAAAAAACATTGTTAAAGGGACGTTATGGTTCCAAGTAAAACCGAAAAACCCTTGAAATTCGCCAGTTATGGTAAGCTAAGCAACCATAACTCGCGCCACCACCGTGCACTGCTAAGCCTAACACCCACTTGGTTTTACTTGGAACCATAACGTCCCTTTAACAAAGTATTTTCACTGAATTTCATAGGTTTTTAGTAGCGCAACTTAACCATTACATCCCTTTAACAAAGTTTTTTACTGAATATATATATATATATATATATATATATTTATGTTCCAGGAGCAAAGTTGCAGGGAAGTTATAACTTAATGCAAAAAAAATTCTGAAATTCAGCTAAAGCCACCTTGTCTTCACGCCTACTATTGCGCAGCCTATGCCCACAATGATGACATCAAAGATGACATAACTGATGATATCACGGATGACATCACTAATGACATCATACATGACATACACACTAGTCGATGTATTAAAAACATTGGATACTAATTACTGAGTCGTTTTATTTTGTACAATATGTGGTTTATTTCAATTCTAACATGTGGATCACTTACAAAAGACACACATAAAGCCATATACATCTAGGTACGTGTTTTCAAGGAAATGTTGAATTTTAAAACTTAATTTCTTGTCTATGCATATATACATTTAGAGTAATAATCTCTTTTTTTAATACCCATGTATACAGCTTCTTCAAATATATCTTAATACTTAGTTGTTTCCTGTTTTAAAGCAATTCCCGTGTCATTCAGAAAATGATACATGCACACATGTTTCCTGCTTTAAAAAATGGAGTATTTACATGTGTTTATTTTAAAATGTTTTAAATCGTTAGGGTTCATCATGTGTGGCTTTCTGTTTATTTCTACTAATTTATTTTGTAAATGTATGTTCAGATTATATAATAGTGAACATGTCTTAGATATACTTTGCACAAACAGGAACATTCTAAGCAGTGTACTTTTTTAATTCATATATGTCATCTTTTACCAACGTACTACAAAGAAAGCTTCACAAGTAGTGATATGATGCACGTTTAGCTGCTTACTGTTTGAAATAATTTAAATTCTAAAATGCTAATATCACACTTGGGGAAACGTAAGGGTGGTCTAAATATGGGGAAATTCGTAGAGAGATCTTATGTCTCATGCCATTATTCAAATAATCCTTGATGCAACGTATGCTGCTATTAGCAATGTCACCCCTGATTTCCTCAGTGATGCCACTTGTGATGCCATTAGTGCTGTCTTAGAGTCTGTCATTAGGGATGCCACCAGTGATGTCATCTGTGATATCATCTGTGATATCATCAATGTGATAAGAGTATGCATAACAGGGGGCACAAAGTTAAGGTGGCTTTAGCTGAATTTCCGGGGTTGTGTTGCTTTATGTTCTCACCTAAATGTCCCTGCAACTAATGTTTTTTTCCTCAAATTTCAGGGGATTTGAAATTCCATGGATTATTAGAACACTACCAGACCACTGGTCCTGTCCTTCAGCAGTGGACAGTGGGCGTGGCCAGTCTATATGTTAAAACACTTGCAACCCATCACACAAAGATGTTCATCAATCAAAACATTATTTTGTCCTGTTTTGATAGTGGTATCGTTAAGCATAAAAAAATACAGACTTTCAGAACTCACAATGTTTTTGGGAATACGCAGTGAGATTAAATATTTTTCCATGGAGAACACACTTTGGTTGAGCGGCATGTTACAAGCCCCTTGTTTTATGGCCGGTGTCTTGGTGACAGTTGTGATTTATCGCACAACTCCAACTAACTGTATTTAAGCAGCACAGAAAAGGGAAAAAATTAATGGCTGCAAGAATAACAAAGGCCCAGGTACTTTGGCCACCATAGCGAAAATAAAAAGCTGGCACCCATGAATGTACGCACAGTAAGTGAACATATATCTTAAAGTGAAATAAACAAATGTAGTTGACCTTACCATTAGAAGAAAGTGTGCAAGACAAAGGAGCATTGGACTTTAAAAAAAAGGACTGAACACCAGAAAAACACCCGTAAAATAACCTGATAGGCAACCTGATAGGCAATCTGTGGTGAAATATTCCCAGGTAAACAAAATCGCTATATAAATCAAGTACTTGTAGTCTTGTCAAAAAGCACTTGCACTGGGAAAATGACAACCTGAGGAAAATCCTGGTTGCCAGGGCTTGACAGCCTCAAAAACTCCCAAAGGATTGCGTCTGCCCTCTGGAAAAAGTTATGCTTCACCCACATATGTTCTTTACTTGCGCCCGGAAAAGCATCCACAATCAGGGGAGAATAACTGCACTAGTGTCCAGGATTACAAACTCTCTTGCCACATTGTGGGCAAATACATATTACTTACTTGCCCTCTCATCATTTCCCCTCCTCACTCCCATGTCTACCGTTCATCAATACTCTGCTTTATAAAGATACCTTTAAAAATACACATTCCATAGTGTCACTCAAATATACAAATCCTTATTGAACAATTTTAGGCAAAAATGTGTACAATTGTGGCATTATTGTCCTAATTTTTACTGGGAGACTACAAATACTAGAATGCAATTCAGAAAAAGGTCCAAATAATGGTCTCTGTGTGCAATGCTTTCAAGGACTGAGAATAGCACGGTTTACAAAAAAAATAATGCAGATGTCATGTGTTTTCTTAGTGTGTTATGAGATATTTAAAATGAAGGAAATACATGGCACCAGACTATGGACTGTCTCCGATCCATGCAGTAACCAGGACTAATGCTGCTTAACTTCAAAGTGAATAAGAGGCTGTCCGCCTCAGGCCATGTTGCTCTAAGTGGTCTTGTAAGTGGGGCTCAATTATTAGGCAACATGGCCTGATGGGGCTGGCCTTTTCCTCACTTTGAAGCTAAGCAGGGTTGGTCTAGGTTACTGCATGGATAGGAGACACAGAGGATATTTCACCCAATGATGTCACTGTTGCTGTAAAAATATCAATGTTTTAGTATGTATAAAAGATTGCAGGCTTTTTTGAACTCACAATATTTTTAGTTAATGCGCTGTGCGATTAAATCATTTGCAAAAATCAGACACTGTGGTTAAGCAGAGTATTACAAGCGCCTTGATTTGTGACCAGTCCCTTGGTGAATGTTGCAATAGATCCCACAACCCCAACTAACCTGATAGGGGAGAGGTTCCAATAAATATAGAAAAGGTGCTCACCTTTTTAAAGCCAGCATTCTGTCTTGAAATATTCCATGGAAAACAAAATCCCAATATGAAATAAGTGATTGTGGTTTTGTCCAACCTGAGCAAAATTCTGGTAGCCAAATACTGGAGAAAGCTTCCCAACCGCCCAAAAAAAACAATGGATTGCGTTGGCCGTCTGAAAAAAAAGTGATGCTCTCCTGTACTTGTGCCCTGAAAATCGGCCACGATCAGGGGCAAATAACTGCACCAGTGTCAAGGGTTGCAAACTCTCTTGCCATATCATGGGCAAAACCTCAAGACTTATTTGTCCTCCCATCATTTCCCCTCCTCACCCACATATCTGGCTTTCAACAATACTCTGCTTTATAAAGATAACTGGAAAAGTACACATACCATAGTGTCATTAAAATATATAAATGCTTACAGAACTATGTCAGACAACAAGTATACAATTCTTCCTCTCATTGTGACGGGGAGACTACAAATACCAGAATGCAATTCAGCAAAAGGCAAACTAAATGGTCTCTCTGAGCTCTCAGAGAGCACTTGGAACATAGAAGATCTTTAAATCATATTGAGGGTATGTATATGTGAAACAAAAGGTTATTCTAGTTTGCCGCGCATGTGCAAGCTGGATTTTCAATTCTCCATGTATTTGTAGCTCCTTACCCACAGATAGAATCTCTTTTCAAGTAGACCTCATGGCAGCTTGAACTATAGCGTGCAATACTTCCAATGACTGACAGTAGCATGGTTTACAAAAATAATAATGTGGATGCCGTTTGGTTTCTTAGTGTTTTATGAGATATTTAAAATTAAATATACACACGATATCCAGGACTGTAAACTGACTCCCATCAGTGCAGTAACTAGGACCGATCCTGCTTAGCTTCAAAGTGAGAAAGGGGCCAGCCCCCTCAGGCCAAGTTGCTCTAAGTGGTCTTGTAAATTGTGCTAATTTATTTGATGCTTAGCAGGTTCGGTACCGGTTTCTGCATGGATGGGAGTCCTGAATGCCTATCATGTCACTGGCCATGGCCTCTTTCACATGCGACATAACTATAGCTGTAAAAATATATCTTTTGTTCACTTTCTTTCCATAGCCACGACTGTGAACTACAAATAACCTTGGTTATACCCTTGGTTATTATTGTGTAGTCCTTACGGTTATCGCAGAAAAATTGAAAAAAATATAATTCTTCCCGGCCCTCACAAGGGCCCCCCTCATCTGTGCTAGCTCCCCCCAGTCCTCAGTTGGCCTCTTCACTTCCCCTTCCCTCTCCCATTCCCTGCACAACACAAAGTGTTTCTGTGATGCAGTTTGCTTTGAGATGTTATTTGTGGCTATAATAGAGATTACAGAAAAGCTTTGTGTTGCAAACTCAGTCCCTAGACACCCTCTAATGCCCACATTTCACTTGGTGCCTTATTGCCTCCCCCTTACATCTAGATTGATGGCATTTGCATGCTTTCTGTCTTGGAAATGTTTTCTTTCTGCATTCCATTTTCCAGTATCTTCTGGAATAGATGCAGCTATCACATTGAGAGAAACAACATAATGGCAGCTGTTTCAAAAATAAACACCTGGCTTCTTGGCAATTTACCTGAGATAGAGCAATCTATTTTGAAGAAGGGGTCACTCCCTTCAACATCAACAATTTGAAAATCTATTGACGTAATAGCCCCAAACCATAAAAAGGACTTAAGTCAACACACAGTGGCCAAGTCTTAACTGGTCCAAATCCGTCCATGGATTTGGGATGTGTGGTGGAGCAAAAATTGACCTTTTATGTCTACGGGAAAATGAATGTGGACTAGGCTGGAACTTCTTCTATTTTTGTACATTCTTTTTCTTAATAACTTTTTTTTATTTGTAACAAATCGTTCCCAAAATGTGCAGTGTGGGGGGCCCTGGTGTACCTAGTTGTCTGCAGAATTTCAACCAACTCCATCACACAAATCAAAAGTGATTAGCAATTAATTTCTTTGGGGTTTCTTGTAGGAGTCCAACTCACCCTCACATGCGGTAGCAGGCGTGTAGTTATGGTTAAGTTTCTAAACTCATAGGAAGAGCACTTTTTGGGTGGCTTATAACTTAGCTCTCCCTGGAGGAATTCTCACCAAATTTTGCAAAAAAAAGTATATGGTGAGCTCTGAATTTTTATGGCAAGTTTGTTGAGGTTTCGTCAAGGGGGTGCAAAGCTATAGCGGGGGTCCCACCATTTTTTTCTCCATAGACTGAAAGGAAAAAACTTTGCTCATGCCTACAGCCCAAACCGCTGGATGGATTTTCACCAAATTTGCAGCAGGAGCGGCGGCTTTGTCCCGAAAGCGTGCTTTTGTAAATTTGGTGAAAATCTGTCCAGTCGTTCTTTTGAAAACAGGCAAAATGTAAGTCAACAAAATGAGTGATATCTGGCTCTGCAGACCCATTTCCCTGTTTGGTATGCGGACAGACATATGATTGTTCTAGAGCAGGGGTGCACAACTAATTTTGACAGAGGGCCGAAAGTACCTTACATGATGGCTATAGTGGGCCAAAAAGTAAATGTGGGTGGGGCAGTAGGGGCGGTGGGGCGTGGCAGGAGGCTTTTTCAACCCCCAATTTCTATTAAACACATGGAAAAAGAATACATTTTTGAGATGTAATGATTTTTATTTGTATTCCAAACATATTTTGTACTACACATTTTCCATTGTTATTTATTTCTATTTAGTTATTGCATATCGTCTGTTTAATTAAATTATATATATTTTATTAACACTTGATTGGACATTCCATTATTTTGGACTGCTATACTTTGCTGTTTGGATTGCCCAAGAGGAGTAATGCCTTCGTTGAGTCAGGTTTCCACAAAAAGCAAAGGATGTACATCTCCTAACTGTGCCTGTTTTAGATTTATTTTTGGGTTCCCTCTTGGAGTGCGACATTATGCCCCATAGCCCTGTTAGGGAGAATTCTCTGTTTAGGCTGAATTTCCTAACCTAGTGAGTCCCCCAGCAGCTTTGCTGGATTTCGGGAGTTTGTTTTTTTCCATCCTGCCAAGAGTGAGACTCTTTTCCACCCACTCTTGGACATGTATGTGTGTAATTCCTTTGAATGTCAATGTGTTCTATGGGCGATGGGGTCTTTTACTCCATAGGGTCTCATATGTTTTTCTATGTGTGTTACACCGCACCCTATGTGCCGTAGCACTGGGGTGTCCTAGCGGACCCCCACCATAGACTCCATACCCGGGGACTGACTACTGTCTCCCCGGGCATGTAAAGTCACCATTGGCTTTACTAGACCTAAATTTACTAACAGAACTAGTACAAACCATCTTATTGTGGGCGTACTAGTAGGGATAAATCGATTGCTCCTGTATCTGTTACTCGAGGGGGCACTGTCCCGTCTCCCCTCGTCGAGTTTTGGCTGTTGACAGTGGAAACTACTTGTTATGTTCGACCCCGAACCTAACCCTATGGGATTCGTCCCATTGTTGGAGATTGATACTTTTCCTTGTTAATCTCTAACGTAGCACCGGTTTACTTATCGTAAATAAGTTTATCGGATGGTATTTTCTGCCAGAACTCGTTTTTTTTAAATGGCGTCTGTGTTCGTCTCTGTGACTCCTAAACCAAAGGTTGAGCCCTTTGTTCCACTTTTGGCGGGCTCTGTACAGAGACCCTCCAAAGTGGTGCCATTCTGTCTGGGTTACCACAGGGGTGTGGGAGGGGGTTTAGGCACCCTGGACCGAGTTGCCTTGCCAACTCCGGTCGCACTCTGGAGTGATTGGCCCAAGTGGTGAGCCTTCCCGCTCACCACTTAGCATGTGTTGATTGACAGCTAGGCTGAATGAATGGGGGTTTTCTGCATAAAAGCAGGGCTTTTGGGACTGGATCTTCAGAAGTCGCCACAGGACCAAAGAATACGACGAGGGTAACGCTGAGCCGACCTGCAACGACGACACCTCCGGTGGAGCCCTGCTGAGCCGATTCACCACTTCCCGACGACAGAGGAGATCTCCCTGCCGGAGAGTCTCTTCCCCTGACTGGTGGGAACAACCAGTCCCCTTTGCTTTTTATTCGCCTCAGGACGCAGTGGTCGAATTGCCCGTGCAGCGCACCTCGGCAACCGGATAGCCACTATCCCTGTACCGCGACCAAAAGGTGGTGCCTTGTGACGGAGCACTCCGCGGCTGGTCTCTTCCCTGGTGGTGCACCGGACTTCACTTTTCTTCGACGACGAGAGCATCTCTACTCTTGGCAAAGACCCGCCGTGCATCCACCACCAGGAACAACTGCCCCCTCCGGAGCTGCCCTCCACAACAAGGTACCGTGTCAGCCTGGCTTCCCTTTCGATCGGTTCGAGTGAGGTGTCTTAATCCTCTCCTTTCCGTTGGGTCGCCTCCAAGCTTTTCTCATTTATTGTTCTGAACTGGTTACATCTGCCGATAACAATTTGCTACAAAGACTTGAATGCATCTCCACTAGAGACTTTTTGGGACACATCCCCTTGCCTCTCTCCGAGTGGGACTGGCCTCTGAACTTGATGATCTATTGTGGTTCTTGCCTTCTTACCGTACATTTTACCTGTGAAGTATTGAACTGTGTTGATTTCGTAACCTGCCTATCATTTTCTCTCCCGTCCTAACTAATATTAGAGTGCCATCTAGGTTGAGGTATACACCTCTGTCTGTAAATAAGTGGTGCTGGTAGAACCTAGACTTGTCGAAATATTGCTAGGGGGATTGATCGGTTCTGCTTCGTAGAGAAATTGTGTTTGATTTGTTTGCCGTGAACGGCCATAGTGTTTTTAATAGATGTTTCGTTATAAATAAATACCTTAATATCTTTACACTAAGCCTCGTTGCGTGTTTGCTTGTCTTGCTGGGAAGAATTGCCGTATTTTGTATACTCCACATACTGCTCAACTCTTCTTGAGGGAAGTCTGACTGCTCAGCCACAGCTACCAAGTGAATCTGTGTGGTACAGACTGCTACCAAGTGGGTTCACCGCCAAACACCTGTAGTCCTAAATCTTTTGCAGTGATCCCAGATGGAACTGCACAGGTTTCCGCCTAACACTGGTGGCAGCGGTGGGATTTGTATCGAGTATACAGTTTAGAGTGCTTTTCGACACTGTAGGATAACTAACCACAAAACTTAGCACAAAAAGCTACTTTCAAAAACATGTCTACGATGGAAACTTACAGTCAAGAGTCCTTTTCAGGTGAAAATACTGAGAGTTTGCGAGCTCTCTGTAGGCAAGAGAATCTTTCTGTAAGAGGCAAGAAGTTAGAACTAATAGAGAGATTGCTGGCGAACCAAAGTCTGGGTACTGGTTCAGAGGAACCAAGCACTCCAGCAAATGTAGATAACAGTGATGGTGTTGATCTAAATCGTAATTCTGATGATAGCGATGAAGAGGCTGACGAGGACGGAGAGGCTAACGAAACTGTCTCCACTGCTCCTCTACCCGCCTTACCAGCTGTGCCTACGGGGCCCATACCAGGTCCCACAAGTAACCCTGCTTATTTTGAACTTGAAAAAATGAAGCTCGAATTAGAATACAAACGGTTCTTGGCTCAATCTGAATGAAACCAAGAGCTCGAGTTCAGACGGATGAATGCCCAGGCTGAGCAGAAGCAAGCTGAGTTAAGACTCAGGGAAATAGAACTTAATCACGAGTTAGAGATGAAAAAGTTGTCTATGGAAAATGCTTCTCTCTCCTCTGGTTCCTCTAGGAGCTCCAGTCCCAAAAGACCCCGGATGCTGAAGGAATTAGTGGGTATGTATGAACCGAGATTGGATGTGTTGGATTGGTTGAAACTGTTTGAATACAATCATGGGCTCCAGGACATCACCGGGAATGCTTTACTTCCCTGGTTGTTCTCTAGGCTCCCTCCTGTTGCGACTGATGTGGTAATGGAGTTGGGGGAGGCGGATAAGACGGATTAAGAAAGTGTGAAACTAGCTTTAATAGCTAGATTCGGGAAGACCCCTTCCCAGTATCTTAAGAGGTTTAGAACCCTCAAAAAGCATGATGGTACCCCTGGGGCTACCTGGGTGAGTGAAGGGTTGAAGAACTTAGAGGGATGGATTAAGGGTTACAAAGTTAACACTTATGAGGGTATGAGGAATCTTTTTATGTTGGAGTCTATTTATGATGCCTGTTCTCGTGAGCTCAGACAGCACTTGGCTGATTCGAAGGAATTGGATTCCCGGAAGCTAGCTAAGGCTGCTAACTTGTGGGTTGCCAACACGGCTACTCATAAAGATTCTGGGGCAACTCAGAAAAAGGATGAGGGAAAACAGCCTAAAAAAGACTCAAAAGAGAATTCTAATAACTCACATTCCAAAGAGGGCCCCAAACAAAACCAGAAGGGTAAGCCACAAGGAAAACCACAGCAGAATAGTGTGTCTTCTGGTGCCAAACCGGAAGGAGGTCAGAACAAGCCACCATTCCAGAAAGCATTTGGTAAATGCTTTGTTTGTGTCTCGACTGACCACGTGAAAGGAGATCCCAGATGTAAGGGTAAACCTTCAGGGGTCCAGCTTGTATCCTTAGCCTTCGCTCCAGAGGAGGAAGTCCAAATGGCAAGTGGAAACTTTCTACTGCTAGCCGACAAACCCATTGGAGTCTCAGCCAGCGTTTCTTTAGTATCTCTGGGGTTGTGGGAACAACAGAATATAGATGTCTATAATTCTATCCCCGATAATACTAAAGAGTATTATAAGGACAGTGTCCAGGTGAATGGTCAGGAGACTCCTGCCATTAGGGACACTGGGGCCAGCATAACTGTGGTGGATAAATCGTTTTTTCAGGCTGAGGATGTTGCTAAGGCACCCAAACGCCTCAGCAAGTTAGCTGGAGGGCCTTTGCAGATGCTTCCCTAATTACCAGTTCTCATCCAGTGTAACGACATGACTGTGAAGATACTTGTCAGCATACAGAGTGAGGTACCAGGACGCGTACTGTTGGGTAACGATTTGAAAACTCTCGGAGTTGTATCGCATACTCCCAGACCTCCTAGTAAACGGTTACAGGAGCTAACCAAACCTGCAAGGGAGAGGACCATGTGCAGTACTCTCCATGAGATGATGAAGAAAGAAATCACTCCTGCTCCACTGGAATTGTCGGCCGCTGTCTCCAAGAAATCAGAAGCGAAAGGGAAACCTAAGACTTCTATCCCGAAACCAGCAGCCAGCATTCCAGTGCAGCCAACACGGACTTCCCCGCGGTTGTCCAAAGTTACACCCGTAACTCCACCTCCAGTCGAGGCTGAGAGGGAGGTACAACCCTGTGTGGTAGAATTAGACTCTGAGGAAGAGCTAATGGAAGGCCAGGAACTCATTGGAGATCTGGATCCTGTTGACCATCCTGAGCTGCAGTCTTTACTGGCAGAAGGTGGACCCAGCAGGGCAGACTTCAGTAAGGGACAGAGAGAATGTCCAACTCTGGAAGGTCTTCGCCACCAGGCAGAAGCTCAGGCTGAAGGGCAAGAGCCTGGGAAATACAGGTTGCACTGGGAAGATGGCCTCTTCTACAGTGAACCGACCGAGTCTGCACCTGGAGACTACAAACGACTTGTAGTACCCCAAGAGAACAGACCACAGTTCTTGCAGTTAGCCCTCGAGATTCCTTTGGATGGTCACTTGAGTTTCAAGAAGACTAAGGAAAGGCTCTCTCTCTACTTCTATTGGCCGAAGATGGGGGCCAAGGTAGAAAAACACTGCAGGAGCTGCCACACCTGCCAGATCTCTGGTAAAGTCGGCTCCAAGAATGTGGCACCTTTAGTGCCTCTCCCAGTTGTGGGAGTCCCATTTGAGAGAGTAGGGATTGACATTGTTGGTCCCCTTGATCCTCCAACCTCCTCAGGCAACAGGTTTATACTTGTTGTAGTAGACCATGCTACTAGGTATCCTGAGGCAATTCCTATGAGGACTGTTACAGCTCCGGCTGTGGCTAAGGCCCTCCTTGGTATTTTTACTAGGGTCGGGTTTCCTAAGGAAGTAATCTCTGACAGGGGGTCAAACTTTATGTCCAACTACATGAAAGCCATGTGGAAAACCTGTGGAGTTACTTACAAGTTCTCAACAGCTTACCACCCACAAACCAATGGGTTGGTAGAACGGTTCAACCGAACCATGAAGAGCATGATAGGTGCTTTAGAGGAACCCCTTAAGCGTAAGTGGGACCTTCTACTGCCATGCCTTCTCTTTGCTTATAGAGAAGTCCCTCAGGAGGGCGTAGGTTACTCGCCCTTCGAACTACTCTATGGTCATCCCGTCAGAGGTCCATTGGCCCTGATTAAGGATGGGTTGGAGAGTGCTCCTTCCCCCAAGCCAGTCAGAGTGACTGACTACGTGATAGGTCTCCGGAGGAGAATGTCACACATGATGACGGAAGCAAGCGATAACTTGAAAGCTGGACAAGCATTGGTCAAGCACTGGCACGATCAAAAGGCTAACATGGTTGAGTTCGCTCAAGACCAGCTCATTCTCGTTATGATCCCAACAAGGCAGAGGGCCTTGCAAGATAAGTGGATGGGACCCTTCCGAGTTGTGGGTAAACTCGGAGAGGTTAACTATCTGGTGGACTTGGGCAATCCCAAGGAGGCTCCGACAGTCTTTCACACCAACCGACTTAAAGCGTATGTCTCACGACCTGATGTAGGAGCGTTGCTTCTAGCGTCATCCGAGGAAGAAGAAGAGAGTGAAGCTCTTCCGGATCTCCTCAGAGGCTTACCTTTAGATGAAAAAATTGAAGGCGTAAATCTCTCCTCCAATCTGACACCCGAGCAACAAGAAGAGTGCAAATCTATGTTGAATCAGTTTGCCTCTCTGTTCTCGCTTTCACCAAGCTTGACCCCTTGGGGCCAGCACGACATACTCACTGGTGACTGTCTGCCAGTCAAAAGCAGAGGATACCGCATGTCAGAAAACGTACAAACCCACATCAAAGGTGAGGTCAGCAAGATGCTTGATCTCGGGGTAATAAAGCCCTCTACTAGTCCATGGTCTAGCCCAGTTGTGTTAGTACCAAAGGCCGGATCTAAAGAACTTAGATTCTTCGTGGATTATAGAGCTCTTAATGCAGTCACCAAGACTGATGCCCACCCTTTGCCAAGAACAGATGAGTTGGTGGATAAACTTGGCGCTGCCAAGTTCCTCAGCACATTTGACTTGACGTCAGGCTATTAGCAAATAGCCCTGACAGACAATGCCAAGGAGAAAACTGCTTTTTCTACCCCCGTTGGCTTATACCAGTTTAAGGTAATGCCTTTCGGATTGAAGAATGCACCTGCTACGTTTCAACGGATGGTAAACCAGGTTCTGAATGGGATGGAGGACTTCTGCATGGCATACTTGGATGACATCGCAGTGTTCAGCAATTCCTGGGAAGAACATGTAACCCACCTGATAGATGTTTTGCAGGCTCTTGGATGAGCCAGTCTGACCATAATGGCGAGCAAATGCCAAATTGGACAGAGTAAGGTAGTCTATCTTGGGCATGAGGTAGGCGGTGGAGAAATAAGGCCTTTGCTCAGTAAAATTGAAGCTGTGCAAAATTGGACAACACCGACTACTCAAACCCAGGTGAGAGCCTTCCTAGGCCTCACTGGGTATTACAGGAATTTCATAGAGAACTATGGGACCATAGCTTCTCCACTGAATGTCATCTCCTCGCCCAAATTTCCTAAGAAGGTTAGATGGAACGAGGAGTGCAATCAGGCTTTTGAAAACCTGAAAAAGGCTCTTTGCTAAGCCCCAGTACTTAGAGCTCCTGATTTGATTACCGCCAACACTTCATTGTGCAGACAGATGCTTCAAATGTAGGAATAGGTGCCGTACTCAGTCAACTGGATGGGAAAGGTAGGGAGCACCCCGTTTGCTTAATCAGCCGCAAGCTGAAGGATCCTGAAACAAGGTGAGCAACAATCGAAAGAGAGTGCTTTGCTATCGTGTGGGCTCTGAAGAAGTTTAGGTCATACTTGTATGGTTCAGACTGACCACCAACCCTTGAGATGGTTAATGCAAATGAAAGGGGAAAACCCAAAACTATTGAGATGGTCGATCTGCCTGCAAGGGTTTGATTTCACCATTGAGCACAGGTCAGGATGTCACCACCAAAATGCTGATGGTCTCTCTAGGATGTATGTCATCGACTAGAGGTATGAGATTCATCCAGAAATGGATTAAATCCTCCTGTCCCTTAGTCTGGGGGGGGCGAGTGTTAGGGAGAATTCTCTGTTTAGGCTGAATTTCCTAACATAGTGAGTCCCCCAGCAGCTTTGCTGGATTTCGGGAGTTTGTTTTTTTCCATCCTGCCAAGAGTGAGACTCTTTTCCTCCCACTCTTGGACATGTATGTGTGTAATTCCTTTGAATGTCAATGTGTTCTATGGGCTATGGGGTCTTTTACTCCATAGGGTCTCATATGTTTTTCTATGCGTGTTACAACGCACCCTATGTGCCTTAGCACTGGGGCGTCCTAGCGGACCCTCACCATAGACTCCATACCCGGGGACTGACTACTGTCTCCCCGGGCATGTAAAGTCACCATTGGCTTTACTAGACCTAAATTTACTAACAGAACTAGTACAAACCATCTTATTGTGGGCGTACTAGTAGGGGTAATTCGATTGCTCCTGGATCTGTTACTCGAGGGGGCACTGTCCCATCCCCCCTCGTCGAGTTTTGGCTGGTGGCAGTGGAAACTACTTGTTATGTTCGACCCCGAACCTAACCCTATGGGATTCGTCCCATTGTTGGAGATTGATACTTTTCCTCGTTAATCTCTAACGTACCACCGGTCTACTTATCGTAAATAAGTTTATCGGATGGTATTTTCTGCCAGAACTCGTTTTTTTTTAAATGGCGTCTGTGTTCGTCTCTGTGACTCCTAAACCAAAGGTTGAGCCCTTTGTTCCACTTTTGGCGGGCTCTGTACAGAGACCCTCCAAAGTGGTGCCATTCTGTCTGGGTTACCACAGCGGTGTGGGAGGGGGTTTAGGCACCCTGGACTGAGTTGCCTTGCCAACTCCGGTCGCACTCTGGAGTGATTGGCCCAAGTGGTGAGCCTTCCCGCTCACCACTTAGCATGTGTTGATTGACAGCTAGGCTGAATGAATGGGGGTTTTCTGCTTAAAAGCAGGGCTTTTGGGACTGGATCTTCAGAAGTCGCCACAGGACCTAAGAATCCGACGAGGGTAACGCTGAGCCGACCTGCAACGACGACACCTCCGGTGGAGCCCTGCTGAGCCGACTCACCACTTCCCGACGACAGAGGAGATCTCCCTGCCAGGGAGTCTCTTCCCCTGACTGGTGGGATCAACCAGTCCCCTTTGCTTTTTATTCGCCTCAGGACGCAGTGGTCGAATTGCCCGTGCAGCGCACCTCGGCAACCGGATAGCCACTACCCCTGTACCGCGACCAAAAGGTGGTGCCTTGTGACGGAGCACTCCGCGGCTGGTCTCTTCCCTGGTGGTGCACCGGACTTCACTTTTCTTCGACAACGAGAACATCTCTACTCTTGGCAAAGACCCGACGTGCATCCACCACCAGGAACAACTGCCCCCGCCGGAGCTGCCCTCCACAACAAGGTACCGTGTCTGCCTGGCTTCCCTTTCGATCGGTTCGAGTGAGCTGTCTTAATCCTCTCCTTTCCGTTGGGTCGCCTCCAAGCTTTTCTCATTTTTTGTTCTGAACTGGTTCAATCTGCCGATAACAATTTGCTACAAAGACTTGAATGCATCTCCACTAGAGACTTTTTGGGACATATCGCCTTGCCTCTCTCCGAGTGGGCCTGGCCTCTGAACTTGATGATCTATTGTGGTTCTTGCCTTCTTACCGTACATTTTACCCGTGAAGTATTGAACTGTGTTGATTTCGTAACCTGCATATCTTTTTCTCTCCCGTCCTAACTAATATTAGAGTGCCATCTAGGTTGAGGTATACACCTCTGTCTGTAAATAAGTGGTGCCGGTAGTACCTAGACTTGTCGAAATATTGCTAGGGGGATTGATTGTTTCTGCTTCGTAGAATAATTGTGTTTGATTTGTTTGCCGTGAAAGTGCCATAGTGTTTTTAATAGACGTTTCGTTATAAATAAATACCTTAATATCTTTACACTAAGCCTCGTTGCGTGTTTGCTTGTCTTGCTGGGAAAAATTGCCCTATTTTGTATACTCCACATACTGCTCAACTCTTCTTGAGGGAAGTCTGACTGCTCAGTCACAGCTACCAAGTGAATCTGTGTGGTACAGACTGCTACCAAGTGGGTTCACCGCCAAACACCTGTAGTCCTAAATCTTTTGCAGTGATCCCAGAGGGAACTGCACAGGTTTCTGCCTAACAAGCCCCCACCCCTCAACCAAACACTATGCCCCATGACACTCACCGCTCATGCAAACACTATGCCCCAAGACACCCACCCCTCATGCAAACAATATGCCCCAAGACACCCACACCTCATGCAAACACTATGCCCCAAGAAACCCACCCCTCATGCAAACACAATGTCCCAAGACACCCACCCCTCAAGCAAATACTATGCCCCAAGACACCCACCCGTCAAGCAAACCCACCCCTCAGGCAAACACTATGCCCCAAGACACCCACCCCTCAAGTAAACACTATGCCCCAAGACACCCACCACTCAAGCTAACACTATGCCCCAAGACACCCACCCCTCAAGCAAACACTATGCCCCATTGCGCCCACCCCTCAATCAAACTGTATGCCCCATGACACCCACCCCTCATGCAAATACTATGCCCCAAGACACCCACCCCTCATGCAAACACTATGCACCAAGACACCCACCCCTCATGCAAACACTATGCCCCAAGACACCCACCCCTCAAGCAAACACTATGCCCCAAGACACCAACCCCTCAAGCAAAGTCTATGCCCCAAGACACCCACCCCTCAAGCAAACAATATGCCCCAAGACACCCACCCCTCAAGCAAACACTATACCCCAAGACACCCACCCCTCAAGCAAACACTATACCCCAAGACACCCACCCTTCAAGCAAACACTATGCCCCATGGCCCCCACTCCCCAAACAAACACCATGCCCCATGACCCCCATCCCCAACCAAACACTATGCCCCATGCCACCAAGCATGCACCATGCATACATACTCATACAGACTCCGACCCCCCACCCCTGCATAAATACTAACAAGTATACACCTTGCACCCATACAGACCCGAACCCCACCCCCCAACTCAGCACACAAACTCACAAGCATACCCCATGCACCCATAAAGACCCGAACACCCCACCCCAACTCAGCACACAAACTCACAAGCATACACCAGGCACCCATACAAACTCGAGCCCCCCAACTCAGCACACAAACCCACAATCATACACCATGCACCCATACAGACCTGAACCCCCCACCCCCAACTCAGCACACAAACTCACAAGCATACACCATGCACCCATACAGACCTGAACCCCCCACCCCCAACTCAGCACACAAACCCACAAGCATACACCATGCACCCATACAGACCCAACCCCCCCACGCCCCAACTCAGCACACAAACTCACAAGCATACACCTTGCACCCATAAAGACCTGAACCCTCACCCCCAACTCAGCACACAAACTCACAAGCATAAACCATGCACCCATACAGACCCGAACCCCCCACCCCCAACTCTGCACACAAACCTGTCTTTTCCCTGTGCCCTCCACCTGGAAGGATGGCCCCCTCGACCACCATGGGACCCGGAATGCTGCCTTCTACATCCCTGCAGCATCCGACGAGGCCATGCCAAGATGGCCGCCGTACTTCCTTCTGCGTTTCTGCACCGTCCTCGGTGCTTGGAGGCACGTCCCCCTCTACTGCCTCCTGATTGGCCCCTGCCCTCCTCAAATGCAGAGACCCGACCTAGCCGTGAGGCGAAGCCGGGTCCGCGCATTTAAGGGCAGCGCTTAAGGGCTCCTTCCTGTCTTTTCCCTGTGCCCTCCACCTGGAAGGATGGCCCCCTCGACCACCATGGGACCCGGAATGCTGCCTTCTACATCCCTGCAGCATCCGACGAGGCCATGCCAAGATGGCCGCCGTACTTCCTTCTGCGTTTCTGCACTGTCCTCGGTGCTTGGAGGCACGTCCCCCTCTACTGCCTCCTGATTGGCCCCTGCCCTCCTCAAATGCAGAGACCCGACCTAGCCGTGAGGCGAAGCCGGGTCCGCGCATTTAAGGGCAGCGCTTAAGGGCTCCTTCCTGTCTTTTCCCTGTGCCCTCCACCTGGAAGGATGGCCCCCTCGACCACCATGGGACCCGGAATGCTGCCTTCTACATCCCTGCAGCATCCGACGAGGCCATGCCAAGATGGCCGCCGTACTTCCTTCTGCGTTTCTGCACCGTCCTCGGTGCTTGGAGGCACGTCCCCCTCTACTGCCTCCTGATTGGCCCCTGCCCTCCTCAAATGCAGAGACCCGACCTAGCCGTGAGGCGAAGCCGGGTCCGCGCATTTAAGGGCAGCGCTTAAGGGCTCCTTCCTGTCTTTTCCCTGTGCCCTCCACCTGGAAGGATGGCCCCCTCGACCACCATGGGACCCGGAATGCTGCCTTCTACATCCCTGCAGCATCCGACGAGGCCATGCCAAGATGGCCGCCGTACTTCCTTCTGCGTTTCTGCACCGTCCTCGGTGCTTGGAGGCACGTCCCCCTCTACTGCCTCCTGATTGGCCCCTGCCCTCCTCAAATGCAGAGACCCGACCTAGCCGTGAGGCGAAGCCGGGTCCGCGCATTTAAGGGCAGCGCTTAAGGGCTCCTTCCTGTCTTTTCCCTGTGCCCTCCACCTGGAAGGATGGCCCCCTCGACCACCATGGGACCCGGAATGCTGCCTTCTACATCCCTGCAGCATCCGACGAGGCCATGCCAAGATGGCCGCCGTACTTCCTTCTGCGTTTCTGCACCGTCCTCGGTGCTTGGAGGCACGTCCCCCTCTACTGCCTCCTGATTGGCCCCTGCCCTCCTCAAATGCAGAGACCCGACCTAGCCGTGAGGCGAAGCCGGGTCCGCGCATTTAAGGGCAGCGCTTAAGGGCTCCTTCCTGTCTTTTCCCTGTCCTTTCCATGGACTTGTCAATGGACTTTGCCTGCAGCCTACCCTCCTGGTCACCCAGCGTTCTTTGCAACACCTGTTGCTGATTCACGGCACACAGGTAAGGTGTGCACGCACCTCCGTTTGCCCCTCCTTTTCCATGTCCACCTTCCCCCCAGAACCTACCGAAAAACCCAGCACTGCTGTTATCTTGACTTTGCAGCACCAACGTGACTCTTTCACTGCCCTCCATCACCAGTTGACTTTTGTTTGAGCTGGTCATCTACAGTCTCTAATTCCACCGCAGTGGAATCATGTAACTTAACACTGTTAATACTGCTTGTATTGGTCTTGCACTAATTTTGTATACCACACATCTCCCCTCCATTGCTTTGGGGGATTTACCCTTACCTCATTCATGTTTCACCCTTCCCCTAAACAAACGCACTGCATATGCTTGATCCATTATCTATGCATGTTCCAGTGTTGCATTCACTGTTCTTTAACTTACCTTGATTGCCTACTTCTGCATACTTGTGCCTTGTACACCTGCTCTGACCCTTCCACCCCTCTCCCTCTGGTCATGTCCCTCCCTCTCTCTCCCCATTCCTTAATGCTTAAGCATGCCCGCCTCTGCCGAGACTTGGTCCCGTTACGGCCTGACAATGCCATTTGCATGTCCATTTCTTGCCCCTGCCTCCGGACCTTTGTGACCTTCCTACCCCTGCTCTGCGCTGACCCTACGTACTCCCTTGAGTTGCCTACCCTGTCCTATGCACCTCAAACCCACCCTCTTCTACTTCCCACTCTACTTCCTACTCTCACTTGCCTGCCTCTCCCCCTCCTCTGGGGACCTAAACACTCCTCGAGGTCTCCCCTCCTTGCACTTACTCCTATCATCTGTTCCTTGACCGATGATAGTTGCTTGTCTGTCCCCCCTCTTACCCTTTGTTCTCCTCTCCCCCTCCCCTGCTTCTAATTTATCTGATGAATTTGGCTCAGTAGTTGTCTTGTTCCCCCTCTCCCCCTCTATCCCTGCCCTCCCCTCCCAACCCTCCTCTTGTATTCCTCCTGCACTGCGTAAATTGTCGACAGAAGTGCTATAGAAGTGCACGACCTCATTATGGAATCACAGCTCGACATACTAGTAATCACAGAGTCCTGGCTCCATCAAGCATCAGGTCCCCTACTAACTCTGGCAATCCCACCCGACTACACCATATTTAGAACAGATAGGACCCACTCACAAGGAGGAGGTGTCGCTATTATAGCCAAGACTAAATTACAGCTTAGATCATGTCCCATCGAAAGTATAGAAGGGTATGAAACACTACTCGTAAAATTTCCCATAAATGCTAAAACTACTATTAATTTAATAGTAATTTATAGAGCACCTAGCCCTAACAACCACCCAGAGACTGAAATTCCGTTGCTATTAGCTCCACTAATAAAACCTAGCTCGAAATACATCATCCTGGGTGACCTCAACCTAGGTTTCAATGATAGCCAAGATGCCAAAGCAGAATCACTTCATTCCGCCCTGAAGGACATGGGTTTCAGCCAACTAGTTAATGCACCCACACATATCAAAGGCAGGACCCTTGACTGGATCCTCTCCCTTAATACACCCATAACCATTGACGCCATCTCCCCTCTCACTTGGTCCGATCACCATAATATTGTATTTACTATCAATCCCTCCGAACCCATACAAAAGAAACCTAAAACCATGATTACCTATGAAACTAGAAACGCCCGCAAACTCACGCCAGAAAACCTCACGCCTCCTCTTTCAAAAATCCTAGATTCCACCTCGATCACTAGTGACAACCCCTGTCTCCTAGCTGACATATATCACAACTGCCTCACTGAAACCATTAATGCCATAGCACCGCTCACCACCAAGGCAAAACGCTCAGACAAGCGATCTAGCTTCTGGTTCAATGAGGATCTTATCGCCCTCAGAAGAACCAAACGCGCGCGTGAACATACCTACAGAAAGCATCCTACTGCAGAGGCAGAAAAAGCCTACCAAGAAATAAACAAAACCTATAAAACAGCTACTATTACTTATAAATCTAATGCGTACAACAATAGGATCAACAATGCCACCTCAGACACCAAGGAATTATTTGCCATTTTAAAAGAATTGGAAAACCCCACCCCAGCCATAAACCCAACCATCCCCAGCAAGGAATGGTGCACCACTATTCAAGACGCACTAACAGCCAAAATTGAACTACTCCAAATAAAAATCACATCTAAAAAACAATCACTAGCCGATAAACCTGCCCTCCTTAATCTAAATCGACCACATCAGGAATTCACCAGCTCCCCATTCCAGTTCACACCAGTATCCCAAAACGTAGTGTTTGACACCATCGCCAAACTCAAAGCCTCCAATTGCAGAGGCGATTCTGTCCCCGCATCAGTAGTCAAATCCTGTGCCCACACCCTCACCCCTATTATCACCAACTTCGTGAACGCTTCCTTCAATGCCAACCTAGTACCAGCTAGCATCAAAGAAGCCTGGGTCACCCCTCTCCTGAAAAAACCTACCCTAGACCCTACGGTGCCCACTAATTACAGGCCAATAACAACTGTCCCATTTCTCCTCAAAATATTGGACAAACTAGCATACAACCAAGTCCAAACTCACCTCGAACAAAACCACCTCCTTGGCACGAGGCAATCAGGTTTCCGCCCCAACCATAGCACAGAAACGGCGCTCCTTGACTTAAAAATCCAGATGGATACCATCAGAGACTCTGGAAAACTCTGCATCCTCCTCCTACTCGATCTCTCTGCAGCGTTTGATTTAGTAGACCATAACAAACTGTGTGCCACACTAGCGAAAGACTTTAACTTCTCCACCGAAGCTACTACCTGGATCAAATCTTTTCTTGCTGACCGCACCTCCAGGGTCGCCATAGGTAAAGAAGCCGCCAACCCAATCATAGTACCCATTGGTGTCCCCCAAGGGTCCTGTCTCTCACCAACATTATACAATGCATACACTAAACTCCTCTTCTCAGCGCTAGACGACATGGGTGTCATCTACACCAACTTTGCAGATGACACCCAGATCCTCATCCCTTTATCGGGAGATTACACTGAAGACACCGAAACTATCAATAAAATATATGCCATAATCCAAAATTGGATGGCACTAAACAGCCTCTGCCTCAATGATGAGAAGACTGAGGTTCTCATTGTGGGCTCCCAATCCAAAATAGAAGCCTTACACCCTGATTACTCATCCATCAACATTGATGGCACAAACATATCAGTACTCAAACAAGTCAAAACACTAGGTGTCTACCTTGATGCCAACCTCACCATGACCAAGCACATTAACGCCCTTTCCTCCTCTACTTCCTACACCGCTAAACTTATTGCTCTCAGTCGCCAATTCTTGACACCCACTAACTGTATCACGCTGGCAAGAGCTTTAATCTTATCCAGACTCGACTACTGCAACGTACTCTACCTGGGCACCTCAAAAGCCAATCTAAACAAACTACAGCTTATTCAGAATAAAGCCCTTCGGGCGGCCCTTGGAATAAGGAAGTCAGATCATATCTCAAATATTAGAAGAAACCATCACTGGCTCCCCATCAAAGCCAGGGTCACATTCAAAGCCCTGTGCGTCACATACAAATGCATCCACTCATGTGTCCCCATCTACCTCAACCACGCCATCACCAAAAAAGTATCAAAGAGAACCCTCAGATCTAACAGTCAACTACTCCTAGCCATCCCCCGATACAAGACTACCAAGGCAGGAGGCAGTAGTTTCCAATATCTCGCACCCACATATTGGAACACTCTTCCCCTCCCCATCAAAAATGAGCAAACGTTCGCAGGCTTCAAGAAATCTCTGAAAACGTGGCTATTTAACCAAGACTAAAAGCCTCTTCCATGCTTCAGGAAATATCACTGTATTTAAGCCCTGCATTTAAAGTTTTCATGTATGATTATTTTGTATTCACATGCACTGCGCCCGACTGGCAATTTCCAAGAAATTTTTTAACTAAGCTGTCTGTAACATCGCCGTGGTACCTAAGGGTTTGGGCGAGTAACAAATGCAATAAATAAATAAATAAAAAAAGTAATGTTACTGCTTGCTTTGTTCCCCTTCTCCATTCCCTCCTACCCTACTTGTTTTTTGGCACTTGCACTATCAGAAATGTCGTCAGGCCTATTATGGTAGTTATTTTCCACATTCTATTGCTCAAGGACTTTTCTGAATGTACTGTATTTCCTATGTTCCCTCCCTCCTTGAAGCGCTTTGAAACACTTCTGTGTATAGGCGCTATATAAATAAACAATCAATCATATCATATCATAACCCACAAGCATACACCTTGCACCCATACAGACCCGAACCCCCCACCCCCAAGTCAGCACACAAAATCACAAGCATACACCATGCACCCATACAGACCAGAACCCCCACACCCACTCAGCACACAAACTCACAAGCATACACCAATACACCCTTACAGACCCGAACCCCCAACTCAGCACACAAACTGACAAGCATACACCATGCACTCATACAGACCCCCACTCCCAACTCACCATACAAACTCACAAGCATACACCATGCATCCATACAGACCTGAACCCCCCACCCCAACTCAGCACACAAACTCACAAGCATACACCATGCACCCATACAAACTCGAGCCCCCCAACTCAGCACACAAACCCACAATCATACACCATGCACCCATACAGACCCGAACTCCCCACCCCCAACTCAGCACACAAACTCACAAGCATACACCATGCACCCATACAGACCTGAACCCCCCACCCCCAACTCAACACACAAACCCACAAGCATACACCAAGCACCCATACAGACCCAAACCCCCCCACGCCCCAACTCAGCACACAAACTCACAAGCATACACCATGCACCCATAAAGACCTGAACCCCCAACCCCAACTCAGCACACAAACTCACAAGTATAAACCATGCACCCATACAGACCCGAACCCCCCACCCCCAACTCTGCACACAAACCCACAAGCATACACCTTGCACCCATACAGACCCGAACCCCCCACCCCCAAGTCAGCACACAAAATCACAAGCATACACCATGCACCCATACAGACCCGAACCCCCCACCCCGACTCAGCACACAAACCCACAAGCATACAGCATGCACCCATACAGACCTGAACCCCCCACCCCCAACTCAGCACACAAACTCACAAGCATACATCATGCACCCATACAGACCAGAACCCCCACATCCACTCAGCACACAAACTCACAAGCAAACACCAATACACCCTTACAGACCCGAACCCCCAACTCAGCACACAAACTGACAAGCATACACCATGCACTCATACAGACCCCCACCCCCGACTCACCATACAAACTCACAAGCATACACCATGCATCCATACAGACCTGACCCCCCACCCCCAACTCACCAAACAAACTCACAAGCATGCACACATACAGACCAGGACCCCTCACCCCCACATCTGAACATACACTGAACTTGCACACAACAACAACAAACATTCAGGCAGACCCGACACTCACCCACCCCCCGCATCATAACATAAACTGAACTTGCACACAAAAACAAATATTCAGGCAGACCCGACACACACCCCTCACCCACATCTCAACATGCACTTTCACACAACAACAAACATTCAGGCATATCCGACACCCCCCTCCCTCCAGCATCTCAATTTATACTGCACTTGCACACAAACACATTCAGGCAGACCCGACACACACCCCACCCCTGCATCTCAACATACACTGAACTTGCACACAAACACATTCAGGCAGACCCAACACACACCCCACCCCCGCATCTCGACATACACTGAACTTGCACACAAACACATTCAGGCAGACCCGACACACACACCCCCTCCGCATCTCAACACACACTGCACTTGCAAACAAACATATTCAGGCAGACCCGACACACACCCCCCCTCCACATCTCAACACACACTGCACTTGCACACAAACACATTCAGGCAGACCCGACACACACCCTCCTTCCGCATCTCAACACACACTGCACTTGCACACAAACACATTCAGGCAGACCCGACACACACCCCACCCCCGCATCTCAACATACACTGAACTTGCACACAAACACATTTAGGCAGACCCGACACACACACCCCCTCCGCATCTCAACACACACTGCACTTGCACACAAACACATTCAGGCAGACCCGACACACCCCCCGTCCCCGCATCTCAACATACACTGCAGACATACAAATACAAAAACCCATACACACCTGACACATCCCCCCCACCCCTGCATCTCAACATATATACAAAAACAAAAAACACAGTCAGGACGGACCCGAGACAGACACACACACACACACACACACAAACATACAGCCCCCCCACCATGTACGTACCCAGACGTGCTGGAACGCTAGCAAGGCTTCTGGCACTACGGCTGGTGTGGGCGTGACAAGGCTGAAATGCGTTCCGGCATAAAGCCTTACTGGCCACGCCAGCCGTAGTGCTGGCACTCCATTGGTGCAGCACAGATGCACTACATGGCTCGTAGGAGCCTCGCAGTTCATGTGCACTGAAACAATGAGGGCCAGCCTTTTGTCTGGCCCGGAAGACAACAAAGACTTTACTAATGGAGGGCAGCCGATTCTGCTTGCGGACCGCCCTCCATTAGGAAAGTCTTTGTAGCTGGGGGCCGGACAAAACGGCATGGCGGGCCGCAACTGGCACCCGGCCGTATGTTGTGCACCCATGGTCTAGAGGGTGACGTGATGTCGAAGGACATCGGACGCGTCCCCTGATTGGATGGTGAAAAGCGTGAAGTGCGTCAGATTTTTGGAAACACCCGCCATGTTGGATTTGTGGACTTCAGCCGCTGTCCGCTGACATTGCAGTAACAACACATGAAAAAACATATTACACTTGTCAAACTTATTAAACAATCTCTAGGGAGGTGAGGGGTGATGTGAATGGGATGGGATATGGCCATAAGAAGACCAAAAACTTGTATTTTTCACTGCAGAAATTTGCGGACGGTCCGGATGTTCGCAAATAGTCCTTTGAAGTTCGGGGACAATTCAGATGCTCGGGAGCAGTTCATGGATGGCTTATAATGTTGGCACCACTGAATGAAACTGCATGGCATTTCTATTCTAGACCTGGTACTGAAAGGCTTTGCAAAGTTTGGTGGGATTCTGTAAAGTGGGGGTGAAATTAGAGGAGGGATCCCAAAATAATGTGGTGACATTCAACAAATCTTGCAAGACTATTTTAAATCTAGATATACATATTCTTGCAAAGTTTGGTGGGATTTTCTCTAAAGGGGGCTAAATTAGAGGGGTTTCAACATTTTTAGATGGCTTATAACTTTGTTGCCGTTTGACGAATGTTATTAACCTTGAATGTTAATGTAAAGTGTGAATGGATTTTGTCAAGTTGGGGGCTAAGTTATATGACTATTGTATCTACAGAAATGTTGACACTTTTGAAAAAAAAAACATGGGCGGATTTCAAGCAAACTAATGTAAGGAGCATTGGCAAGGACATGAAAGCATGGTTTTGCAAATGTGCATGTGTTTTATTTTGGGACAGGTTTCATAATGTAGGTACAAAAAATAGTGATATACATTTGGTGACTGAGGTATAGACTGTGGATATGGGCAGTGGCCAGATTGTCCGGGTGATGGTAAAATGTTATGACCCGGAAAATCTGGCTACTGTACTTGACCGCGAGGGATGAAAAATTGTGTTAAAGTGGCCTTGTCCACCTGGGACCGGCTATGTGAGAAAGTTATTCGAAAGTAGGATAGGTTTGAAAGGGAAAAAGTTGCTTGTGGTAATATTGTCATAGAGTTCTGACTTCGCCTTCTGCAGGCTGCCATGGAAAGGGAAAAGGGGCTCTCTACTAAGCCCGCCTTCTTTTTCCATGGTGGCCATCTTGGAAAAGGATTTTCCTGAAAAATCTATTTTTTTAGCAACCCAGGTTCCCGCTTTGGGAGCCAGGGGTGCTAATGGCCTTTATCACCCATTGCAGAGCTGCAATGTAGGATAATGGTCCGGAGCCCCATTATTTATTTATTTATTTACTACCCACCAAAGCCCCCAGGCATCAGGGCGCACACAGACACACTTTATTTTTTGGTAAGTGTCATGATGTAGGTACAAAAAATAGTGATATACCTTTGGTGACTGAGTTATAGCCTGTGGCCATAGGCAGTGGCCAGATTGTCTGGGTCATGGCATAAGGTTGTGACCTGGACAATCTGGCTAATGGCCTTGACCGCGAGGGAAGACAAATTATGTTAAAGTGGCCATGTCCACCTGGGACCGGCTATGTCATAAAGTTATTTGAAAGTCGGATAGGTTTGAAAGGGACATATGTGATGTCATCTTTGATGTCCACGGTGTTACTCTCTTGTGGCAAGAGTTATGGTTGCTTAGCTTAGCATAACTGGCAAATTGTTGAGGTTTTTTGGTTTTAACTGTAACCCTAACGTCCGTGTAACAATGTTTTTCCATTGAATTTCATAGGTTTTTATTAGTGCAACTTAACTATAACGTCCCTTTAACAACGTTTTTGCAATGAACTTGATAGGTTTTTATTAGTGCAACTTAACCATAAAGTCCCATTAACAAAGTTATTGAAATTAATTGTATTGGTTTTTATTGCTGCAACTTAACTGTAACGCGCCATTAACAACATTTTTTCATTGATGTTCTACAAGGGTTGCCTAGTATGTACCAGGTAACCGTGAAAGATTCAGGCATGTGATCAAACCACAGCGTTAAAGAAAAGCTAGAATGACTAGATGCTAAATGCTTCGTGGCACTTTGCACTTTATCGCTTTAATAACATGCTGCTAAAGCACTAAGCACTTTACCTTGAAAAACAGATTGTCTAAACACATGGTGGTTACATTAATAATTCCCATGTGAAATGTTTCGTAAACTTGTAATATGTAAAATGCTCTATGGGCATTGGCGCTGTCACTGTCCTTCAGCTAAACATACGGAATATGCCTTATTATCAGCCGCAATAGAAAAATAATGTCAAGAGTACTAATGCACCTGAATGCAATACGCTGTGTGGAATTATACAATTATTGTAAATATATTACTATGCATATATCAGAATGACAGTCGCAGAAAGTAAAAAGTAGTTGGTTACTTACCTAAAACACTATGCCAATATGGCCGACATGTTATTTTTGGGACTGCAGCATCCTAGGAAAACTAGTCCTTTGATTGTGTTTACACCCAATTTTCTTGGGCTGCCTCTCTTTCATGTCTTTTTAAATGTTTGTTTGACAAAGAGGTAAATCATTGTGGACAAGTGGCGATTTGGCCACGGAACGCGTGAACGCCTCAGCAAACTGATTGCTGCACTTGGGAGGACCCGTGTATTTTGGTCGTTTTGGAATTTTAAAGGATTTCCATGTTTTTGTATTGTACGATTTTCCCTGCAAGAAAAATAAAGGAGGGTAATTTTGGTTAACAAGGTGTGGATCCGGCAGCATTTTTTGTTCCAATTGGGATTGATTCTGCCTAAGAAATACTGTGGAGAGTGCAGCTTGAATCTTCTGCATGAGCATGGCAGTACTTTGAACATTTCTACACGCCGGAACGTGTCGGCACGGAGCTAAGCACCAGTGTCATTGTTGGAGGAGGAGCACTCGGCAAACATGGATAACGCTGACTTGGTGTCCCACAGTTGCTCGGATTGCAGCACGAAAACACGATGACGAACGTGAGTACGGGGCAGCAGCCAGAAACCCCTTTTGCAAAACTAACCCACACGTTGGAGAACGGGTGGCAAAGTGGAGCGGGGGTAGTACGGAGGCTGCGCTGGGAAGCGGGACAGTGTGTTCACAAGATCATTTCTTGTAATCCTTATTCCTCGTAAAAGTACACGACTCTGAATGACCATAAAGACTTTCAAATAGAGTTCCAGAGTTAGGCATTTTTTGTCTGTTGATCCACAGGCACAACCTCACAATATATGAGCCGGTATTTCCACACCTTGACCACCTCCTTTTCGGGGAAACAATAAACATGGCTAACTCCCAAGTGCACAAAGAAGCAACACGACGGGCACAGGCCCTCACACTTTTTAATGAAACATTAAAGCCAACTAAGAAAGACACATCTTCAGCAGCAATGCCCAAAAATGATAGCGAGATCGGCCTGCTTAAAGAATTAGAAAAACTGCAACGCAAAGAAGTGAGCAAGTGGTGGGAAGAACATTCACTGAAGAATTATATAGAAGTGGACAGAATACCCCGTGGGTTGAGAATTCTCACTATCCCATCATTTGAAGAACAAGATCCACTTATGTTACAAGAATGGAGTGACGCCACAAATGGCTGCTCAAACACTTTCTTACTGTTGCTAATTAAATATGCAAGAAGTGACCGTATTACACTGTTAGAAAAAATAACCGAAGTGGAAGGCAAATTGAAATTACTCACAGAAACGGACGAAGGGAGAAAACTAAAGAGTATTATGGAGAAAATCTAACAGAATATGAGGAAGAAATCCAACAAAGAATACAAAGAAAGTTTCTATGGGACAAGGAGGATTATGAAACAGGGAGAGTATATACCTTTGCAAAAAGGTTTGACCAATTGAGACAAGCATCCCTGAAAAAGCCACCACCAGCCACCGAAGAAAGCACAGCAAGCACTAGTGAAATTTCTTCACTATCAGAATCAGACCTGACGGGGAGTGACTCAGAGGAGCCACAGACACGTCTACATTTTTTAGACGAAATGCGCCTGCTGCGCCAAGACGGAAAAAAGAACAAACAAAAAAGAGGTGGAAACGCAAATCGGGGCAAGGGAAGAGGCGGCCGAACCAAACGAAGAGGGGACAAAGGAACAAGAGGGTCCCTGAACAATATCCCGGCCAGATCTCTGCGCTCTGGAAAATGAATGGTGATGCTCTACCCAACGAGGGTATGTTCAAAATAATAATACTCTCACTGATACCCAACACAAAGTACTTGGTTTGGGTCTTAATTGTTGTCCCAATGCGAAAAATGATTACGTAGAAGCCAGAATTGATGTAGACCATTTAATCTGCAAAGTGTGTCTCAAGAAATTTTTGCAACAAACAGCTGCCACCAACGCAAAAAGGAGGCACAAACAGGAAGAACAGAAATTGAAATTAGAGAATTGGACATTTTGTCAGATCCCATGGAACTTGAAAGCGGCACAGACATGGGAGCAGCGGCAGGGCCCATAGATCTTACCGATGTAGGCATCAACACAGACTGGAGGGCCAAAAGTGGTTTAAAATCGAAATCAAGATTTAACCCGACCTCAAATGTCAGTAGTAACATCAATGTGTTTCAGAGTTTAGTAATTGAGGACTTAAAAAATGTACGCAGAAGAATTAAAAACTCAATACTTAAAGACAACTTAACCTTGAATGAGAGACAAGCTCTGCAAGAACTTCAGGAGCTCAAAAACTGTATAATCAAAGCCTCTTACAAGGGGTGTAACATAGTCCTACTTAATAGAGAAGAATATATCAAAGAGGCGTATACACAACTTAACGATACAAGCTGCTACACTAAATTGAAGTCTAATCCCATGGCAGAGTTGGAACAGATGGTGAAAGTATTCCTGGACAGATGGGAATAAAGAGGCATAATATCCGAAGACACAGCAGCATTTCTGTGGATCAGTCATGCTATAACACCTACTATATATTTTTTACCGAAAGTTCACAAAAATCTGAAAAATCCACCTGGGAGTCCCATAGTCTGTCTCACAGGGTCGGTTTTAGAAAATGTGTCCAAATATACAGATGAAGTATTGTTCCCTTTCGTTTCTGCTCTCCTGTCGTACATTAAAGACACCACAGATTTTTTGTGCAAAATTGAAGATATCCCTTGGGAAAAAGAATATCTAATGGCAACGATGGATGTGGTCTCGTTATACACATCCATCGGACATGAGGATGGAAAAAGAGCGTGCCTACATTATTTGAATACGAAATCATTGAATTACTTGGAACACACTGAAATGGTGATGGAAATTATCAATCTTTGTTTAACGAACAATGTCTTCCTCTTCAACGATGAATATTTTAGACAGGTTCAAGGAACCACAATGGGCACCACATTTGCGCCTTCCTACGCCAACCTCATGATGGGAGCATGGGAGGAACAAGAGGTCTGGGCAGAGACGAATCATGAATTTACACAAAATGTTGTCTTGTGGCTCAGATACATTGATGATTTGTTCATCATCTGGAAGGGTACTGCAAAGGGCTGGTTGGACTACGTTGAAAAACTGAATCAAAACTCTAAAAACCTAAGATTCACTGAAACCCATAGCAGGACTTTAATTACCTTTCTAGACGTCAATGTAAGAATAGTGAACAACAAAATCATGTGCGAACTACATAGGAAAAAGGTAGGTTCCAATACACCACTACATGCACAGAGTGGACACCCAAAGAGTTTGATTTGGAGTGTCCCCTATGGTAAATTTGTAAGACCGAGACGGAATAACACCACCTTAGAAGCATATGATAAAGAAAGCAAGATCACAGCCACTGGTTTTCAACGACAGATGTATCCGAAGCGAGTCATTGAAAGGGCTTTCCTGAAAGTTAGACAGCTAGAGAGACATACCTTACTAACAAGCTGTCATAATAAAAAAGAGGAAACAGAGGAAGAAAAGAACAATACTAGGGTTAGCCTCACTTTTGACAGAGAAGCCAAAACTATTCGATACATTTTGCAAAAACATTGGAATATTCTTTTAGCAGACCCAGACCTCGCTAAAAACCTTAAAAGTTACCCACAGATAAGCTTTAGAAGAAACAGATCTTTCAAAGACATCCTGGTCCAGAGTTTCATGACCAAAGATGAATCTAAGATACAAACCAATTGCTTGACTATGAAAAAGTAGGGGTTCCATAAGTGCACAAGGTGCAACATTTGCAAATATGCAATAAATTGTGAAGCATTTACACATCCGGTGACAGGCCAAAAAACATGGATCCCACAATGGATCACATGTGAATCTGATCATGTGGTTTATGTTCTTACCTGTCCCTGCCTAAAAATGGTATATTGGCAGCACAAAGTGCAAACTAAAAATTTGTATACAACAACACGTGCATGCAATTCTGCACAACGATGCCAATTACCCTATGGCTAAACATTTCTCTGATTGTCACCAAAGTAATATTGAGAATTTTAGCTTCTTTGGACTACACAAAATAGAAATGGGCCCGAGGGGAGGAAACAAGGAGAAATTGTTAAGACAAAAAGAAACCCGCTGTATCCTGGACTTTAAAAGCAAACAACCCGATGGACATAATATCGACAAAGAGTTGTATACCTTTCTGGGGTGCTAAACAAACTCCCATGTTTTCCTGGTATATATATTTACAAATAACTCAAAGGGGAAACAGGCGTATAGGTATTAGAGTCCCTTAGCTAATCTAAAATAGAAAACTCTCCTGAGTATTCTATTAGTTCTCCAGTACCCGGATTGAATGGTTGCAAAGCAACAAGATGTGTTGATGGTGAATCATAACAGTACTAACACCAACAATGTTTTAATAGTTACAATCAAGGTTTTAAGGTTTTAATTTTTTAATGTTATTTAGGTGATTGTTTCTTTTTGCACTTATGTTTATTATAAATATTGAATGAATCAAATGATGGTGAAAGAGAAGGTGTAACAGGTGTTACTAAAGGACACTGTAATCCACATGCAAAATGAGTTGGTGATTATGCTGACTAGCATCAGTTTAATGTGAGTACAATAATTGATTTATTGGGGCATTGTCAAGATAGGTATGGCATAATGAACAATCATGATTTGCACTATGCACTTTATTGGTAGTTGAACATTGGATGAGCTGGTATTGTTTTGGAATTGTGAAATAATGGCAATATGCTGCTAGAGCACGACACACTTTATAGATGAAATTGATGAAATTATTGGTGATGCAGTCATTTATGCTTTTTTGCACTATGCATTTTATGTTCTACAAGGGTTGCCTAATATGTACCAGGTAACCGTGATAGATTCAGATATGTGATCAAACCACAGCGTTAAAGAAAAGCTAGAATAACTAGATGCTAAATGCTTCATGGCACTTTGAACTTTATTGCTTTAATAACATGCTACTAATGCACTAAGCACTTTACCTTGAAAAACAGATCGCCTAAACACATGGTGGTTAAATGAATAATTCCCATGTGAAATATTTCATAAACTTGTAATATGTAAAATGCTCTATGGGCATTGGCGCTGTCACTGTCCTTCAACTAAACATACGGAATATGCCTTATTATCTATCAGCCGCAATAGAAAAATAATGTCAAGAGTACTAATGCACCTGAATGCAATACGTTGTGTGGAATTATACAATTATTGTAAATATATTACTGTGCATATATCAGAATGACAGTCGCAGAAAGTAAAAAGTAGTTGGTTACTTACCTAAAACACTAGGCCAATATGACCGACATGTTATTTTTGGGACTGCAGCATCCTAGGAAAACTAGTCCTTTGACTGTGTTTACACCCAATTTTCTTGGGCGGCCTCTCTTTCATGTCTTTTTAAATGTTTGTTTGACAAAGAGGTAAATCGTTGTGAACAATCGGCGAGTTGGCCGCAGAACGTGTGAACGCCTCAGCAAACTGATTGCTGCACTTGGGAGGACCCGTGTATTTTGGTCGTTTTTGGATTTTAAAGGATTTCCATGTTTTTGTATTGGATTGGACGATTTTTTCCCTGCAAAATAAATAAAGGAAGGTAATTTTGGTTAACAAGGTTTGGATCCGGCAGCATTTTTTGTTCCAATTGGGATTGATTCTGCCTAAGAAATACTGTGGAGAGTGCAGCTTGAATCTTCTGCATGAGAATGGCAGTACTTTGAACATATATATATATATATATATATATATATATATATATATATATATATATATATATATATACATATATATATTCAGCGAAAAAATGTTGTTAAAGGGATGTTGTGGTTCCAAGTAAAACCGAAAAACCCTTGAAATTTGCCAGTTATGGTAAGCTAAGCAACCTTAACTCGCGCCACCACCGTGCACTGCTAAGACTAACACCCACGACATCAAAGATGACATCACAAATGTCATTGATGACATCACTGATGACATCACGTCTGTCTCACTCTTTTTTCCTTTACTGACATATCTAGGCCACATGGTTTTCATCAGTAACAGTCAGGAACTTAAAATTGTAAACATACTATATTTGTAGACTTATCCTTCAAGAATGTTCTTATAGTAATTCCTTTGTGTCCAGTCATATCATATGAAACATATACATAGGGGAAGACACAAGCTTCAAAGACAGCAATCCTTTCTGTGCATGAAGATAATCAGTAGAGTTACCAGCACTTTCTGATGGTTCTGTTGTTTTTCTATTACTGTACTTTCTCTGTATATGCTCATATTTGTATACATTGTACTCACACTACTTTCCTTAGGGTCAAGTCACATCATGTGATACATATACATAGAGTAAATAGCAGCTTTCAAACAGAGCAATCATTTATTTGCATAAAGATAATCAGTTAGGTTATGAATTGTTTCTGCTACTACTTCTGCTTTTTTGCTTACTTCACTTTCCCTGTATATACCCATAATTGTATGTGTTCTTGTCTCTTTGTGTTTTGTCTGTAGTAATGCAATTATGTAATACATGGGTTTTATTAACTATAATAAGAAAACAATTATCATTTCATTATTCAACTTATCAACATTATGAATATTATACCTTCATCATGTATGCTGCACAAAAGGCTATGTTTCTGCATGAGTAGCTTAGTATACTAGATAGAACCTCATAATAGAATGCTATTTATATCAATGCATTGTTTAATGCACTAATTAGCTTATGATATTTAGTGCAATGATCCTTGACACATTTTTATCAACATTATAATAAGGATCCCTTGTACACACATTTCATGAAAAGTAAATACACACGTGATGTCATCAGTGATGTCATCAATGACATTTGTGATGTCATCTTTGATGTCGTGGGTGTTAGTCTTAGCAGTGCACGGTGGTGGCGCGAGTTATGGTTGCTTAGCTTACCATAACTGGCAAATTTCAAGGGTTTTTTGGTTTTACTTGGAACCACAATGTCCCTTTAAACAAGTTTTTTCACTGATTTTCATAGGTTTTTAGTAGCGCAACTTAACCATAACGTCCCTTTAACAAAATGTTTTCACTGAATTTCCAAGGTTTTTAGTAGCGCAACTTAACCATAATGTCCCTTTAACAAAGTTTTTTCACTGAGTTTCATAGGTATTTAGTAGCACAATTTAACAATAATAACTCTGATTTTATGTACATGTAAAATAGAACATACTGAACCCCCTCTACTGAGTTTGATGTCCGGGAACTATTTTAATGTCCGCGGACACGTTCGGACAACAGCACCACTACCCAAAAACTCTGTGGGGGTATGTTTAATTGTTATATGATAACATATGAACATTTTACAAATTCACAAACCAGCACACATACACATTATATGTAGTAATACATAAGAAGTGTAACCCATATATATAACACACTAACCAATCATTTAAATACAATATGTTCTAAAATGGAATATACTAAAAGCAGAAAGATAGGCTTACAACATGATTACATCACAGAAACTCCACAACCAAGAACAACAGCAGATCTACAGACCACTCAGAACATACCTTACCTGAAATAGTAAGTGTACTGAATTTTACTCATATATTTGTAAACTTTCTGTATTAGATTAAAAACAAACATTATATGTTTTTTTTCTCACAGAAATGTCTAATACTCTGGAGTGGCTAGAGGAGCATTTCCCACATGAGGAAATGTCAGAAGATAGTGAATCTAATGGTAGACACTTTACAATATAAACCATTTAATTATTATTATTTTATATACATTTAACATGTATTTTTTTTTGTACAGAGCATACCAAAATAGAAAGTACTACAGAAAAAGCTGTTATGGATAAGACTCTTCACAGCATAGAAGAAAGAATGTATCTACTGTTGGCAAATTGTAATAATTTTAAAAAATGTGTGGAAGATCATTTTAAACCAAAAAACACGTACCATTGTCCCACATGTACCTGTCCCCCCTCACCATATCCCAGTCAATTATCCCCAAACCCTCTCCATGAACCAGAACGTTTTGATGAGACTTCCATCCCTTCTTCACCTCATACAAATCCTGGTGAAACCCCTAATTCTCCTCTTTTTGTTTCAGTTTCTGCCTCATCTTCTCTGTCATAAATTAATCATACATGTTAAATAAAGTTACATTTTTATATTGTGTTCTAAATCATTTCATGTTTTTTTTTTAAAGTGCAATTTAGGTGTCCGCGGACAGCGCGGGTGTATGGAATGTCCATAAAGAAATGAAAATGGAGGTGTTCTGAAGAACACTATACCTGTCTGTATTGTTCGCAAGCAAGTTGAAACTGTTCTAAGAACACACGCGGTATCCTGAAATGTTCGTAAATAAACAAAATGGGGGGGTCCTGAGGACGATATGCCTGTCCGTATTGTTCACAGACAAGTTGAAACTGTTCTAAGAACACAAGCTGTCTCCGAAATGTTCGTCAATGGATGAAATTGGAGTGTCCTGACGACGTCTCCGTATTGTTCGTTGGCAAAATGAAAGTGTTCTTAGAACATATTATGTGTCCTGGGATGTTTGTAAATAAACGAAATGTGAGTGTCCTGAGGACGATATGCCTGTCCGTATTGTTCGAAAGCAAGTTGAAACTGTTCTAAGAACACATCATGTGTCCTATAATGATCGTAAATAAACGAAATAGGGTTGTCCATAGAACACTATACCTCTCCGTAATGTTTGCAAGCAAGTTGAAACTGTTCTAAGAACACAAGCGGTGTCCTGATAAATAAACAAAATAGGGGTGTCCTGAGGACGCTATGCCTGTCCGTATTGTTCGCAACCAAGTTGAATCTGTTCTAAGAACACATGTGGTGTCCTGAAATGTGCGTAAATAAACAAAATGGGGGTGTCCTGTCTGTCCATATTGTTCGCAAGCAAGTTGAAACTGTTCTAAGAACAAACGCCTGTCCGTAACTGTTAGTTTGACATGTGACGCACTTTTAATTACTTCAGGACCCGAACAGTGTCCGTAGAAAATCAACGCGCATGAGCAAACCACTGTCGGCGCATTTGGTGTCCTGCAGACAGCCGCTCCCTTCGCGGACATGTTCGCGTGTTCTGAATGCGGACACTGTTCGTGTCCCAGAACAATTTAAAAGTACATTTTCAAGTAATCCACAATATTTTTCAATAAAAACTTACCATAGCACATACTAATCCTGAGTTTCTACATACTTTTTGAAACTTATTGAACCTTTTTTTGTGTTTGATCTGTACGCGACAGCACGCATGTCCGCGAACCGCATACAAGCACCCTATAAAAGACCACGACCTAGAGATTATTCTCATTGTGTTTCTGGCTATTCTACAGAGCACAGTAAATGTTACTGCCAACTGCAGATTTCCATCATGAACCTGATGGCATCCATGGCTGCACTGCTGCCTCCTGGTGCTGCATCTGCCTCAGCACCATCCCCACCCCCTCCGCCACCACCACCTCCCCAAGGGCCTAAAAAGGGAAACAGGAGTGAGGATGCAGAGGACCCGCACTCTGCCTGAGTCTTGGGTGTGGCGGTTATTTACCATTTGTGGGAATGGTCCTAAGGCTTGTGCGAACCAAGTCACCTGCAACAAGTGCAAAATGGTACTCAGTCGCGGGAGGCTTTGTTCGTACAGCTTTGGGACCACTACCATGAAGCGACACCTAAGGTCATTCCACACTGGGGCCATTCGCAAGGTTGTACCTTGTGAGGAGCAAAGCAGGTTGACTTCCTCTACTTCATCCTCCGTTTCTGATCCTGTCACCACAAGGAACGCTCCTGTGGGACAGCGTATTCCTCAAGATGCCTCACAGGCCATACGGAATGCTTATGACCCTTACCTTTCGAGGGTCACAGTTGTGTGTATGTACTGCGACGCAGTACTCTGCAGGGGGGAGTGACTGCAAAGTGCTTTTGAGACTATTGTCTCAGAGCACGAGAAGATCTGCTCACTACCCAAATAAAACCCACTCTACATCTTCCTAACTCAGCTCTCCCTTTCTTATCCCCGTGGTTGGTGTCACCCCCTTACCCTCCTTTCCCCTCCTCTCCTAGTGTGTCTTGTAAAAAAAAATAAAACAAAAATCAAAAATAAAATAAGGCTCTTTTCAGAGCCGCCTTTTACAGATAAAAAATAGAAGTGAAAATAAATGAAGCAGGGCCTGTGTATTTTGTAGAGGTCAGCGGACAGTCCACGGACATCTAAAATTTTGGGGTGCTGCCCTATCATAACCATTGCAATTTTCTCTGGGAGGAAGTGGTGGCTCTGAAAAGAGCCTTTTGGGGGTGTTTGTGTTTGAGAAATTAGAAATACTCAACACCTACTACAAAATGGATGCTGTAATTCTAAAAAAGGTCGCAATGCATTTTGTACCTTTCTCAGAAAAATCTGATTGCTAGCATAAGTAAGATGGACACCATCTCTGCGAAAAATGTATGTACTACGAAACATAATATTCTCATTGTAAAAAGAGGACATGCCAAAATCTCTTAGAAAGGCACAAACAGCCTTATTGACATTGCGCCTTGCTTTCTCCATTTGTGGACCAAATGAAGAAGAACAAAACCACATTTATCTCTGCGCAATCCGTGAAAAAATCACTTGAGAATTTGGAAACATGTCCATGACCTTCCCAAGTCCTTCTTTCATTGCAAATTGCAAAGAAATTCCAGACACATGTTCTAAACTGTTCCCTCCACAATGAATTATAATCATATCTGGATGTTGCTCTGTCTCCAAAGTAGCACAGAGAGGTAGCAAGTCCAACCACTTCATTCCACGTACTCCATGCCAGTGTACTTCCACATGTGGGAATCCAAGATCTACAGCTACTCCACAGCTTTCTGCATGCACCTTCAACCTATGTATCCACGAGTCTCCCAAAATCCAAACAATCTGTTTTCTGAAACACACAGCCATAGCTATCTGTTCTTCTCTCAACAAAAAGAGTATCTGAGAAACTTTCTCCTGGAACAACACACCCACCAAACTTTCCTGACCAATACCTTTCTCTGCTCATTCTCATTTGCATGGCTCCCCAACCCAAAATCCCCGGATGTAACACCCAATATCCGCGGACTACCGCGATGTCCGCGGACATATCGTAACATGGACAGCCCTTCTACCATTTCCACTTCACTCTCTGTGCCATTCCCTCATTGGATGTAGCTAAGAAGTCACATGACCATCCACCAATCACATAGAAGACCTCTACATCTAACTGCATCATCATAGATCAGCACTGCAAATG
The DNA here is from genome assembly GCF_040938575.1 of Ambystoma mexicanum. NCBI lineage: Eukaryota > Metazoa > Chordata > Amphibia > Caudata > Ambystomatidae > Ambystoma > Ambystoma mexicanum. The sequence goes on from NC_090926.1 coordinate 972,065,248, forward strand.
TACTGTTAATCTCTCTGAGTACAAGTGTCATTTCATTGGAAAGCACCTTCTACAAGAAATACTGTAGAAGTCTCCAAGATTTCTACTTGCAGCTCCATGCATATCCATATGCATGAACACAAACTACAGGTATGCATATTTTCTGTAAAGTACATGTACAATTCTTCTAGTTTCATATAAACAGTTTAACTGACTTTTATCTTCTATAATCTGTAAAATGAACTTAGTCTTTTTTTCCATCTCCTAAAATCAACTGTCACTTACAAACCTTTCTACTATTTAATTTCTTTTTACACACACATATTCAAAGCATGTTGAACTAACATATTTTAAATAAAATATATAGCGTGCATATAGTCAAACAAAATTGCATGCACACACTATGTTCAAATATCAAACAACAATACTTGTACAATAACATAAATATTTATTTATGTATTTATTTACTTACTTATATTTATAAAGCGAGAGCAGCCCATGACATTGAGGCACTGTTACTTGCAAGAGCTTAGTTACAGGAATAGTGGTATTCAGTGGTACATTATGAAGTCCACAAGGCATAGTAAATATATTTTGTTTGCTACAGTTAGTCATTGCAATACCGTTTATTCATTAAGAACATATGATATGTATTCAACTGGAGCAATGTATCTTATGTGAATATGATAGTTTTCATGGTTTTGAGGAAAGCGGTGAGGATATCAATAAAAAAAATCAATGTTTAAATTAAAAACAGTGCTATATACAAACAAAATTACTAATTTGTTTCCTTTACAATTGCAGTGAAGACCATTTTCCTGAAAAGAAGCAGCCGAATTTGAAGTACAAAGAACAACTAAGAAGAAACCTGCTCATTTTAGAAAAAAAGTAAGTTGAATACCACCATAATATTTGTATTATTACTCAAACACACTGTAAGGTTAATTCATGCTATTTCTGTGCCTAGAAATAGAGATTGTGCACCATTCTGTCCAAAAATCCCCATTTTTTAAACAGTTATTTACATCCAGAATGGCCCACAAATTACTATTTTTCGACACACAAATGGGCCAACTCAGCCGCTAGAATTTTGATATTATAGAACAAACTGTATTAATTGTATAGCATTGGATGACTATTTGTACTTCTCCACACCATTAGCTTACTTTTTTCTTTCATCTGAACCCCAGTTTAGTAGCACATAAATTCAAGAATACCCATCCCTACTAGTTGCAGTTGCCCAATGCACAATCACACACCATTACATACATCTTTATAATCTTACTCAAACACTCAAGCAGACAGCACACATACATTGCAGAACACCTAAACCCATACCTTCTTTATTTTTTTAAACAGACCCTAAAGAATGCCTACCAAAAATCAAATCCGTAGAAAGCAACGCAGAAGTAGAGCAAATGAAAATAAAAGTGTCCAACATAAGCATCCATCTCTAGAAGAATTTGTAAAAAAAGTTCAAACAAAACATCTAATACAGTCATTTAGTGAAACAAAAGAAGTTTCAAGTACAGAAACTTTGCCTCCTCTATCAAAATGTAAAACGAACCAGAAAACAATGAACAAAAAATCAGCTATCACTACAGATAAAGCTGCTTCTATAAATCTTGTTATAGTGCAAAGTAAACATACCAAAAAAAGTATTTTAGCCAAAATGTTCCGTCACAGAGTCCTTCAAAATCTTATAAAAACAGGAGAGAAACCAGGTTCAACCCTTAAAACCTATCGTAGGAAATTAATCTTAGAAGCGTTGATAGACAGTGCAATTCTTCTAAAAAAAAGTTATTTATTTTAGTGTTAAACAAAATAAAACAACTAACAAAACTAATGACTAAATTACAAAAAAGACTTCTCAATAAAAGAAATGTCAACAGAAAGAAATTCTTAAATATCTGCGGAGGTGAATGGAGTCACACTACAAGCACAGAACCATACTTTAATGAAGAAGCATACAAACAAAAGCAAACAAATACAATTGCCATACATAGTAGTGGTCGAGGTTATGAAAAAGTTAATAATACCATAATGGAACAAGAAATACTGCTTACAAAAATATGCCCTGAAAACTTAGAATTACCTCTCCATTCAACTTGATCAGAATGTCTAGTATACAAATGGCCATGCACGTCAATGTGTAACATTCCCAAAAAATGTTTCAAGTCTTTATGCCAATTCCTCAATCAATATGTGAAAGGCAAAGACAAAATCAAAATTAAACTACTGCAAAATATGGATACCTGTCCAGTGCGCAAGTACACAGGACTACAAGAACATTCATTGGCTTGCATCACAGGACCTACTTGCAAAACCACCTTCCATGATATCAAAAGGATATCAACACATAATTCAACTATAAGAAATCTAGTCTATAAACTGTACTATGCTAAAAGTCCTGCTTTAGCACTAGCCAATTCAAATAACATTCTTCTACATGGTACAGCAAAAGACCTCCTTGAAGAAATCGACTATATCCAGAAAAAATATTTTGGAAGTGAAAGCCACTTACAGAATGAAATAGCTTTAAAGCAAAGTAGCAACAATTCTATGCATGGCAACCTTTTACTACACACATACAAAAAAGAAATACTAACATTTAAAAGTACATCAGCTGAAGTACCAAACCATGTGTGAGTATGTTGCCGCAGAACTTTTTATAAAAGTAACACAAACATTGTAGACCTATCATACAAAATAGAAGACAATGAAGATTCTAAATGGTTTGAATTAGCTCTCTACCTTATAGCAGAAAACAAATACGAAATAACTGACCCCTTAATACTTTGCAGTTACTGCACTACAAAACTTGACAACAACCAAACTCCTTCACGTGCTATCACAAATAATTTGGAATGATATCCACTACCAAAACCCCTACAACAACTTGATTTATATGAGAGCATCATAATTCAAACAGTGCACCCATTTCAAGCAATAATATGCCTTCAACCAAAAACAGCAAAATTACCTCCCTCTAAATTAGTGAAAGGTATTCGTGGAAAAGTAGTGTATTTACCATTAGATTTAAAAGAAAATGTGCACACTCTAGGAGTGCAACCTCCAATTTAGCAATCTTTAATTATCTTAGTTAATGGAGTACCTACAAAAGACAAAACAATATGGCAACAACTGGTACATTTACATAAAATTAGACAAGCCTTGCAATATCTAAAAGAGAATAATGATTACTACAAAAAAAATTAATATTGAAGAAAACTTGAAGGATACAACTGAAATAATTCAAGAGACACAAGAAGCTGGTAAATTTGAGCTCCTAGATCCTGCTACAATATCAAATACTTTAGACCATTATACAATTCATGCATTGCACTCTAATGACACTGTAGAAGATGCACTAGAAATGTACCAAATGCGTCAAACGAAAGGATCACCAATCAGCATATGGGAAAAAAGTATAGAACCACGTGCGTTTCCTCTACTCTTTCCTACTGGCAAAGGAGGAAGGTACGATGATAGACCGATTCAAATAACAGCATCAGAATACTGCTCATTACGGATGTATTCTGAAGATCCCAGATTTAGACAAAATGTGGAATACATATTCCACCTACTCTTTGAAAGTGAACTAGCAACTTTATGTTACGGAGTTGCACACACATTAAAATCAGGATCTCACTTTCAAAATATGTCAGCTACACAATTATTACAAAAAGTGCAACAAAAAGATGAGGTTTTGCAATCAAATATTACAAATCTATTAGCAAATATGCGTGGTACTAAAGAGTACTGTTTTCAACGTCATGGAGATGTATGTTGTATGATCAGAAACCTTGGCCCACCCACTTGGTTTGTTACATTAAATTGTGCAGAATATGCATGGGAAGATTTACATGATTTCCTATGCATATCAAACAAAAACAAAACAAACATAGATATACTAACACCTGGAGAACTTTGTTCTCTGGATCATGTTAATGTTTCAAGATATTTTCACCATTGCTTCATTGCTATGCTACACTTTATTTGTAATAAAACTGTTCCTCCCCTTGGAGAAGTGCAACACTTCTTTTGGAGAAAAGAATACCAAGCCAGAGGAGCACCACATAACCACATGCTTTTATGTATTAAAGATGCTCCTAAATTTGGTCAATACAGTGATGCCACTGTTTTACAGTTTATTGAAAAATATGTCACTCGTCAAATTCCATCAGAAGCCACAAATAGTGATCTTCATGCACAAATTTTACAATTTCAAAGACACAAATGTGGCAAATATTGTCGTCGCAAATACAAAAACAAAGGGAAATACTACACCAAATGCCGCTTCTGTTTCCCTACACCGGTTACAAATACAGGTCAAGTGAACAACCTCATGTCTTCAGTTAGACATAGTGTTAAAGGTAAATCACCTAAAAATACATATTCCATAAAAAGAACAGAAGAAGAAAAATATATCAATGATTACAATGCAATCATTGTCCACTTATGGAATGCAAACATAGATGTGCAGTACATTGCAGACAATTCCACTGCAGTTGTACGATATGTTACAGCATACTTAACCAAAGCAGAAAAAACAGAGCTCCAAGACCTCTGGAATGACCTGTCATCAAACAAAACAGTGTCTCAGAAATGATACAGCTTGGGCTCTCCCAAAGCGAATGTGGATCCTATGAAGAAGCTGATCGTTTAACTGGTACTTCATTGTATGGTAAATCTGAAAATATAGTATGGCTAAGTCTTGGTCCTGCTAAATCTAGAAAAAGAGTTTTAAAATCATACGAAGATATAGAAACAATAGCCAAAACATGATCCCAACAGCCAAGACATTTTCAAAAACAATGTATTGGACACATACTACCCAAACAGAAGTAATACTTTCGAAACCATGTGTCCATACCACATAGCCCAAAACTTCACATACAAAAATAACATATAATGCAATGAAAAACAAAGGTAAATACCGAGTGACAAACTGTGTAGGCAGTTTAGTAAAACTCACCAAACCAAACTTAATTAATCATATCAAATTGTCATTAAAGACTACTCAACATAAAGAACTATATTACATGTCCCTGCTACAACTCTTTAATCCATGGAGAAAAGAAGAAGAAATACTAGATAACTATGACTCATTTGAAGACGCTTTCAAAGCAAATGAAAGCACTATAACTGATGTAAACTTTACACAGTACAAAACAATGTTGCACAATGAGCAGCAACACGAAGAAGAACTCCAGGCCCAACTAGATAAGGACACTCCTGACAGTAGTCAACCTTCTGTAACAGGAAGCCAAGATCCACTGGGAGAACCACTAATAACACATGAGGCAGAATTAGCTATGACAGAAGTAGAAAACACCATGTGTCAGTATGAAGATAAAGAAGACTTAACTATACTACAATCAAAACTAAACAATGAGCAACGTAGCATTTTTCAAGAAGTAACAAAAGAAATTGCACATGGTGTACAACATGAAAACAAAGAATGCACCTGCCCAAAGTACAAACCTATACTACTGTACGTCAGTGGTGAAGCTGGTTCTGGCAAAACATTGCTAATCAAAATCATTAGTAAGTTCCTTCAACAAATGACAAAAAACAAACTGTCAGCTGTTGTCACTGCCCCCACAGATTTAGCTGCCTACAACATAGGCGGTGTCACTTTGCACAGATTACTACTCCTGCCAGTAGAACACCAAAACAAATTAGACTATTACAAACTTTCTGCAGAAGCTGCAATGGAACTACGCAGATTATTAAAACAAATGAAAATGCTACTAATAGATGAAGTGAGCATGGTGTACAATCTAATGTTGGCTTTGATTCACCTCAGATTACAAGAAGTACTCAAAACAAACTACGAAGAGCTCTTTGCAGGAAAACACATTATTGTTTTCGGAGATCTTCTCCAATTGACACCAGTAAAAGGTGAGCCTATTTTTAAACATTATGATACAAACTCTGCCGTAAAACTGTTGGCAGCATTGGAAATGTCAACCTTTGGCAACATTTCCAATACAGAGAATTAACAGAAAACATGCAGCAATCTGCAGATCTCACTTATGCCAACATCTTAAAAAGTATGAGAGTTGGTATACTATCTAAAGAAGCACAAGCAATATTGAAAACCCGGCACATTCATGCACTTTATAGCGATAATGCATGTGCTACAGATGTTATGGAACAATTAGCCCACAAAAATGTCAATTGTATGGCCTTAATGCCAACTCTTGCAAGCTGTTTCAAATTCAATGAAATAATGTTAAATAAAGAAATCCAACCTATAACGGAAATTAGCGCCACAGACAAACTAGATGTACATGGTATGACACTACCCATCTGTGAGCAAGCCTCAACAAGACTAAACAGTTTAGAAAATTCAATCTCCAACACAGCTGGGTTGGAAAAGATATTAAAATTATCCTTAAATTGCAGAGTAATGGTTAAACGTAACCTTGACGTGGACCAAGGACTAGTTAATGGAGCACTGGGTACAGTTGTTGGCTTTCAAACATACCCACGTGACAACAAAATTCAGTTTGTCAATATTCTCTTTGACAAACTTTCAGAAGTAAAAAGGATAGGACACACAACATGATCGATTCCTTCTCTTCAAAGACATATATGTACGCAGAGAACAGTTTTCTCTAACTCTTGCATACGCAGTCACCATTCATAAATCACAAGGTCTTACCCTAGACAAAGCAACGATAGACATTGGTAACACAGTCTTTAAAGAAGGCATGAGCTACGTAGCACTATCACGCTTACGTACACTTGACGGTCTATTTCTAATCAACTTTGATGCAAGTAAACGCTGATATTCCTTGCATTTTACAATACAATAGACTTCGTTCACTATACACCCCCTATCTAAACACATATTCTGTTCCTCAAAAAGTAAAATGTTGTAAAAGAAACCTAAATCAAACAGAAATGCAACAGGATGTCACTGAAAATACTCCAAAGAGAGTAAAAGAAACTAAAACTTCATCAAGTACCACAAGCATAAAAGAACCAATTAGGGAAAGTAAACCAGGTACATAATTTAAGAAGGAAGACAAACTCCAAAAAAAGCAGTTAGATACAGAACTACCTGGTCCATTTAAACTCTCAAATATAGTTGGTGTAAGTTGCTACGCAAATGTAGCAATGATTTGTATTTTTTGTATTTGTATTTATTTTATTTGTATAGCGCAGACCAGGCCCGGAGGCTACCGGGCGCATTTCTTAAGGCAATGGTTACATACGTTGCATACAATGATGATATATCAACAATAAGTAAGGCATAGAAATAGACATTTGTAGGTGGTACATGGAAAGTCAAGTAATGCATCCTTACTGATGTTATTGCAGCACGTTTTAGTAAGAATCTTAGGCATTGGAGGAGGCGAGCCAACATTTGGCTTTGTGTTTGAAAAGGTTGAGGGAGGGGAGGTTTCTGATAGTCAAGGGGACAGTATTCCACAGTTTGGCTGCCAGGACTGGGAAGCTAGACCCACCGGCTGTTTGGAGCTTGTATCTGGGTATCGTTAGGCCCTGATTCAGGGTAGATCTAAGTGATCGGACTGGAGTGTACATCGTGAATCGTGAGGAGAGATACGTGGGGGCCAGATTGTTCAGGCATTTGTAGGTAAGGGCAAGCGATTTTGGTGAGATCCTTTGGGTGACTGCCAACCAGTGAAGGTTCTTCCTGGTATCCGAGATGTGTGCAGATCTGGGGATATTGAGGGCTGCCCTGATGGCGTTATTTTGTATAATTTGGAGCTTGTCAAGGTTACACTGGTTAGTGCCCTGGTACAATGCATTGCAATAGTCAAGTTTAGACATGACCAGGGTCCTAGCCAGGGTAGTGCAGTTATGCGAGGAGAGGAGAGGACGACAGGCTGTGATCAACTTGCAGGTATAGGCGGCGGCGGCCGCAACTGCATTGGTTTGTCTGTGAAGGGAGAGGGTGGAGTCAAGGTAGATTCCAAGTGTTTTTGTGTCTTTAGAAACTTTAGTTATGTTTCCATCAATGTTAAAGGAACTAAACATAGGGTTCAGTTTGTTTAGTCTTTGCTGAGTACCTAGGATGAGGAGCTCTGTCTTGTCATCATTGAGACAGAGCTCATGTTGGGCCATCCAAGTTTGAATGACATGGTAGACATCGTTCAAGGCTTTTGAATCTAAAGTGTAATCACCCGTGATGGGGATGAGTATCTGGGTGTCATCCGTATAATTTGTGTAGGTAACACCCAGGTAATCAAGCACATCGAATAAGGGTTTAGTGAATACATTATAAATGGTGGGGGAAACGCACGATCCTTGGGGGACTCCGCACGGGACTGGTGCAGGGTCAGCCGCAGAGGTGGGCGAGAATACCCTCATCTGTCTGTTTGCCAGGAAGGATTGAATCCAGTTAGTGGCCATGTCAGAGAAGTGAGCTGCAGTTTTCAGGTGGTGACAGAGGATTTGGTGATTAACCAGATCAAAGGCAGCAGATAAGTCTAGTAATAGTAGCATGGCTAGTTTACCTTTGTCTTTGATATCCTCGATTTGGGTCTTGAGATCAAGGAGGGCTGTCTCCGTACCATGCTTTGGTCTGAAGCCGGATTGTTTCATGCCTAGTAGGTTGTTTGATTCCAGATAGCTCTGTATCTGAAGATAGGCTGCTCTATCTAAGATCTTTAGCAGAAAAGGGACCGTTGTGATGGGTCTATAATTGGTTGGAACCTCCGGGTCTAAGGTGGGTTTTTTTAGGAGAGGGATAACCCAAGCATCCTTTAGGTTATTGGGGACCACTCCCGATTGAAAGGAGGCATTGATGAAAGAGGTTATAAAAGGAGCGAGGTCATGAGCCGACTCCTTAATGATTGGGGCTGGACAGGAGTCCCCTTGGCAATTTGAGGGTTTTAGATTGCGGATGATTTTTTCAACCTCCAGAACGGTGAGTGGTGTGAAGCTAAACGGCACCGGGGAGTCGAGGGTTGTTATTTTGGGTGGCCTGATATTGCTAAATGAAGGGGTGTGGAGGGTGTTTTGTTTGGCGTTGATTTTGGCTTGTAAGGTGGATATTTTGTTAAGAAGGGCATTTTGTATGTTGTTGCACCAGGTGCTGTCCTTAGTGCACGTGTCCGGTGCAGGGGAGGGAGATTCTAGCTCTTTAAGGATTTTGAATAATTCCCTGGTGTTCGATTCTGCCTGGCATATTCGTGTGTTGTATGTCTCCTTTTTGGCTTGTAATATGGCCTCCTTGTAATTAAGAGAGGTGATTAGAAGGGAGGCTTTGTTAGCAGCACTGGGATGGCTTTTCCAAAGGGCTTCAGCTTTGCGCTTTTCTTTACGCATCGCGTTGAGCTGCGGGGTGAACCAAGTGTTCAAGTGGGACTGTTGTTTAGCTTTACGGATTTTTAAAGGAGCTAAGCTCTCAATGGCATTGGTCATTAGGCTGTTATAAATGTCTACTAGGACAGTGGGGTCCTTATCCTTCTGCTGTGCAGCAAAGGTGTTCAAGCAAGGGAGGATAAGAGGAAGCAGTTTCTCCCTGGTGATATCTTTTTTGTTTCTGGTAGGTATAGCGGGGGCTATGGTAGGTATGGGTTGGGGGTTGGTGGCTGGAAGGAGGAAGGTAATAACATGATGGTCCGACCAGGCGCATGCATCATTAGAAGTGACATTGGTGTTACAGTTAAGGTCGGCTAGCCAGTCGAGCGTTCTTCCTTTGATGTGTGTGGGATCACGAATACGCTGCTGGAAGCCTAGGTTGGAGAGGGTGGTGTCTACTTCAGTAGCCATGTGGTCCTTGGGATCTGAGAGACCTAGGTTAAGGTCTCCTAGTAGCAGTATCTGAGAGTTGGGCTTGGTGTTAGTCGACAGGGTGGATGCAACCTCATCTGTGAATGAACCTAATGGGCCTGGAGGTCTGTATATAAGGTGGAGTGTTGCTGTATTGGTAGGAGAGAGTGATAGTTTCACTGAGAGAGATTCTGCAGAACTAAATTGTATGAGGGGAGCAGCTCTCATAACGATTTTGTTGCTGTGAATAAAGGCGACTCCACCACCTTTCGACAAGTTGGAGTGGCGGTCGTTTCTAATGATGGTATAACCCTTGGGTAGGGATAGAGCGAGGAGAGGACCAGAGGCTTCATGTAACCAGGTTTCGGTAATAGCTAGGAAGTCCAGGTTCTGGACCGTGATGAGGTCAGCGATGTCAAGGGCGTGTGCTGTGAGGGATCTAGCATTGATAAGGGCTTCCTTGAGTGCTGCGATAGGTAGGGTGGATGGTGGAGGGCTAGGCGTTGCTGTAGGGATGGGTAGTGGAAGGGCAGTGCGAATGTGCACAATACTAGGTGGTCTAGACAGTCTAGTTCTGAGTCTGCTATTCCTTTGTTGTACAGTACATGGGATGTTTGGGGTGGGTTTGGTAGCAAAGTGCTTGAGCCAGAGGGCTGGGTCATTGAGGTAAGGGTTCGATATAGGCACAGGATGGTAGAGCATGATTGATGGGCGAGTAAGTAAGATCTTAGTTATACTTGTGCGGTGGCTATCGGCAGTGCAGGCTGATAGTCCTAGGAGGACTATACATATAAGGATAATGCTGGCAAAGGTTCTTGGCTGCATGTCGCAACTTGTATTTCTCAATGTGCCGAGGATATGGCTATAAGGGTTCAGTGCAGAGTAGTGTACCTCAGGACAATAGGCACAGTCCAGGGGCATCTATATGCGAAATGGCACAATTAGGCAGCTAGCAACAGTGCAAGTCAGGTAAGTAGGCACAGTACAGGGACATCTGGATTCGAAGATAGCGCAGTTAGGCGGCTAGCATCAGTGCAAAACGGTCAGTAAGCACAGTACAAGAATAACTAGATGCGAAATGGCACAATTGGACAGCTAACAGCAGTGCAAATCAGGTGAGTAGGCATAGTACATGGACATCTAGATTCAAAAATGGCGCCGTTAGGTGGCTAGCATCAGTGCAAAACAGGTCAGTAAGCACAGTACAAGAATAACTAGATGCGAAATGGCACAATTGGACAGCTAACAGCAGTGCAAATCAAGTGAATAGGCACAATACAGGGACATCTAGATTCAAAAGTGGCGCAGTTAGGCGGCTAGCATCAGTGCAAAACAGGTCAGTAAGCACAGTACAAGAATAGCTAGATGCGAAATGGCACAATTGGACAGCTAGCAGCAGTGCAAATCAAATGAGTAGGCACAGTACAGGACATCTAGATTCGAAAATGGTGCAGTTAGGCGGCTAAGCAACAGTGCACCACGGTTTACTCGGCAAAGTAGAGGCATCTAGAAACAGGGTGGCATTGGATAGGCCATACAGGATATACTTGTAAATAATGGGGATGTAAATAAAGGTCTAAGGAGAGGTGCACATAAGGGATGCACGAGGTTCAGTCGTGGGAGTACAGGACGTGGTCCATAGTAGTTGTAGCTGTGGGCGAGTGACAAAGGTGACAACGAGGTGATTTGGGAGGTGAGGTGCTGGGCATGGACAGCACATACATGTGCAACTGTGCGGGGCGGCAGCGTTGGCTTACCTGGAGCGGAAAGGGCAAAGTTCCTGGCCCCTGGCTCCTATGGCTCCAAACAGGCCTTAGTATGGCCTTCGTCGTGGCCGGCGTTTCCGCCTGCCGGCGGATGCAGGCCGAAGAAAAGTGAAGATGCGGCCTCGTTGTGGTGCCGCGATGCGCCCGGAATTGCGGGGTCAGGCGCTCCGTTGGGACAAGGTCAGGCAGGCCTTGCTCCGTGTGCCCGCACTCCTGGAGCTGGATTCTGGCTTCGGGGGGGGGTGCGAGGGGCTCCTGCCCTCTACCCTTGCTGCAGGCAAGTGGAATGGAGGTCATGGGCACCCAACAGGCCTTAGTATGGCCTTCGTCGTGGCCGGCGTTTCCGCCTGCCGGCGGATGCAGGCCGAAGAAAAGTGAAGATGCGGCCTCGTTGTGGCGCCGCGATGCGCCTGGAATTGCGGGGTCAGGCGCTCCGTTGGGACAAGGTCAGGCATTCTATTTCAATTACCACCAATTGTTGACAACATTTACTTACACAGTACAGACCAATTGTGTTTGAAAATGTTAGTACTTCATAGAAACGCAATAAACAATCCTGACAACACGTATAGTGTTTGTGGAATAAGACAACAATTGGACTACTGTGCTGGAATGGTCAAATTCACTATAAACTCACAGGAAGATCCACAAGAATTTCTGATGTACTTACTACAAGTACTGGAAAACAAAAGCATACCTATATATGAAATCTTCCAGATTTCATACATGTGGAAACATACATGCACTCTCTGGATCAATGTGACACAAGAACAAATCCCCAATGAAAGCTTTGTATATATATCAATACCTAATTGTGAATCCATTCAATTTCAGCAACTTGTACAAAATGCAAACAATGGTAGATTATGTTCTGCCTGCAATTCAAATAATCGCTCCACCTTACTAATACAAACACATAGTAAATACGTAATACTAATGCTTCTACATTACAATGTAGATGGTACCAACAACAACTGTAAACTGACTGGATTCACACATGATCAAGTATCACTTGGTAAGAAAACCTTCACAACAATAGGTATAATCTACCACCCAGTAGCCACAACCAATTCAGGTCACTACACTCCATATATAAAAAAGAAATGTGGATGGTTTGAATGTAATGATAGTACCATTACTCTAAAGCAGAGATTACCAGCAAATCTTTCAAACGCTTATTTAATGTTCTTAAAACCAACATTTATTAACTAAACTGTACTTAAAGCTTAACTAAACTTGTAATAAAAAAAAAGATAAATTGTTAGAATATTTCAACAGGTTTCTAACTGCCCAAAGATTCTACAACAACTAATCAGATAAATGAATACCACTAAATTATATAAAAAATAGACAGTTAGAATACGCCAACTGGTATCTAACTGTCCCAAAACTTTACAATATCAAAACTGATAAACAATACCACTAAATTATATCACAAAATAGACAGTTAGAATATGCCAACTGGTATCTAACTACTCCAAAATTTTACAATATCCAAACAGATAAATCAATACCACTAAATGACGTAAAAAAATAAACAGTTAGAATACACCAACTGGTATCTAACTGCACCAAAATTTTACAATATGCAAACAAGTGAAAACAAACAAACAAAGAGACTGTAGCATAACCAAAAATTTTTTTTTTAATCCAACACATCGAAAAAAAATGTTGATTATTCAATTTTATAAGTCATTACAAAATACCAATACTAACATGATCTTTTCTTTTATCACTGAAATGAACAAGAAATGCATGTACTCCAGTTACTAAACCAAACAGTAAGTATATTATAATAAGTACAACCATTGTAACATATCACACCCATAGTGGCTTTTAACTTTGTTCCTTATAAATTTGTTTTTGTATCCCAAACTTATAAGCCACTATGAATGTGATATGCTGCGGTGGTTGTGACCAGGGCATAGAGTCTTGGGTGCATGGCCATATGGCCATGCTCCCAAGAATCTATGCCCTGGCCACAACCACCACAGCATATCACACCCATAGAGTCAAACATTTTAACTATGCCTTATGGGAAGTTTTAATGTCCGCGGACATGATGAGTGTTTAACTTGCCAGCGAACAATACGGACAGCATCCTCAGGACACCCCCATTTTGTTTATTTACGAACATTTCAGGACACCGCGAGTGTTCTTAGAACACTTTCAACTTGCCAGCGAACAATACGGACAGCGTCCTCAGGACACCCCCATTTTGTTTATTTACGAACATTTCAGGACACCGCGAGTGTTCTTAGAACACTTTCAACTTGCCAGTGAACAATACGGACAGCGTCCTCAGGACACCACCATTTTGTTTATTTACAAACATTTCAGGACACCGCGAGTGTTCTTAGAACACTTTCAACTTGCCAGCGAACAATATCTCAGGACACCCCTATTTTGTTTATTTATGAACATTTCAGGACACCGCAAGTGTTCTTAGAACACTTTCAACTTGCCAGCGAACAATACGGACTGCGTCCTCAGGACACCCCCATTTTGTTTATTTACGAACATTTCAGGACACCGCGAGTGTTCTTAGAACACTTTCAACTTGCCAGCGAACAATATGGACAACGTCCTCAGGGCACCCACATTTTGTTTATTGACGAACATCCCAGAACACATTATATATTCTTAAAACAGTTTCAACTTATCTGCGAACAAAACGGACAGGCATACCATTCTCAGGACACCCCCATTTCATTTATTTACGAACATTTCAGGACACCACGTTCTCAGGACACCCCCATTTTATTTATTTAACAACATTTCAGGACACCGCGAGTGTTCTTAGAACACTTTCAACTTACCAGCGAACAATACAGACTGCGTCCTCAGGACACCCCCATCTTGTTTATTTAAGGACATTTCAGGACACCGCGAGTGTTCTTAGAACAGTTCCAGCTTGCTTGCGAACAACACGGACACATATTGCGTCCTCAGAACACCCCCATTTAGTTTATTTAGAACATTTCAGAACAGCCGTGTTGTCCGCAGACAAATTGAACACAACAAGAGGGTCTACCACATAAATAAATACAACATTTAACCCATCTCATACTCTCCCACCCTCCCCAAACACTCTTACACACCAACACACTCTACTAAATACAATTTTTCCACCAAGTTTCACCGTGCTGTCTGCAGACGTCCGCGAATCCAAGATGGCGGGTGCTACCGAAAATCTGACGAGCTCCACGCTCTGCGCCATCCAATCAGCGAACACATTGCATGTCCGCGGACATGACGCAGGCCGGTTGGCCAATCAGGACACTGTTCGTGGAGCGAACAGGGAAGTGTGTCCGCGGACCGAACACAGATATCACTAATTATTTGTGACCTACTTTTTGGTCTTTTAAAAAAAAACTACTGGACGGATTTTCAGCAAATTTGCAAAAGCACGCTTTGGGGACCAAGCCGCTACCCCTGGTCCAAATCCGTCCATCGGTTTGGGCTGTAGACGTGAGCAAAGTTTTTTCCCCATTCAGTCTATGGGAAAAACAAAAGAAGTTTTGGGACCCCCTTATAACTTTGCCCCCCCTGGACGAAACCTCACCAAACTTTGCATACAAGTTCAGAGTGAGCCATATACATTTTTTGCAAAGTTTGGTGAGGATTCGTCCAGGGAGAGCAAAGTTATAAGCCGGCCAAAAAGTGCTCTTCCTATGGAAACAGCAACTTAACCATAACTACATGGCCACTACATGGCCATGTAATATATATATATATATTATATATATATAATACATATATATATATAATATATATATATATATAAATATATAATATATTGGCAATTGTACCTGTAGGTAGATAATTTGAGCTGCACTCTCCACAGTTCCTTAATGGCCCAGCCAGGTTAGAAAAAAGTTTGGTTCCAAACCAGTGTTTTCTTCTATTTCTTCCTTTATTAATTTTGCAGGGAAAAATACGTAACTTTTAAAAACATGGAAATCCGTTCTAAAATAGAAAAAAGAGAACAATATGAAGGTCCTCCCAAGTGCAGCACTCCCAATGCTGAGGCGTTCACATGTTTCGCGGCTGCCTTGCCGCTTGCTCGCAACAATTAACCTCATTGTTGCGGAACCATTTTTAAAACATGAGGGAGAGGGTAGAGAGGGGTGGGAGGAGTAAGAGTGTACATAACAATAGTAAAAGGACCACTTTTGCCTTTTACCAGGCACTCGAATCCTGTGTCGGCCATCTCAGCCTGGTGTAGGTTAACATAAAATCGTTATGTGTTTGCAATTATTTTTCATATTCTACCATGTTTAGTGCCTGATGTTAGGTGTTTCATGCATTTGCAATGTAACTTTACAGCCTCCATATGTAATGGAATATCCTTCCTGTGTACATTTAGAAACAAAAGTGACCGCGTAATGCGGATTGTTCCGGTTGTGCTAGATCGTCTGGAACCCATTTAGAATGTTTTTTTTTGTCACATAAAATGCCTTTCTAAAGTGCTTAGTGCTTTATCTATATTAGCTCTTCACATTAAAGTGACTTGTGCAATAGTAGCATATTACCTTCACAGAATGAGGTGTCAAGTACATATCTTTATGTTCAGACTCTTAAGGTGCTTAGTGCATTAGCAGCATTGGCTCTTAAGTTTAAAGTGACGAGTGCAATAGCAGCATATTGTGTTCTTAGAATAAAATACTAAGTGTATGTCTGAAAAACCTGGGTTTCTCCAGTAGCATATACCGCAATTCTATCATATTAGATGACCGATGTCAATCCTTGAAATCTTATTTCATATATTCGGGCGAGGCTGTCTATAAAAAATCATTGCTATCAGCATTTTAAAAATTCCCATCACATATTGTGTGTAGCAATTATGAGAATTATCTGGAACCCAAACGGACTGTCTGCATAGAGTGCCTCTATAAGGTGCTTAGTGCATTGACCGTGTTTGCTCTTGAGTCTACAATGACAGAAGTAATGGTGGCATATTTGTCACATCAGCTTTTCCTACCATAGGTTTTAAATAAGCACCCCCCAGTATTTTTAGGCTATTTGTCAACACTGACCACAGTGTATAAATATACAGCCTCCTTGCAATGTGAGTGTAACAACCCACCCCTGATCTCTTTCCATCTGAACCTCATAAACGATTTTGTTGAAATTCTATTTCATTCACAACAAGCATACTAAAAGCATTCACAAATAACACATAAAAATTATATATTAAAAAAACATTGAAACAATTACTTGATTTTTTGCCATTCATCAAAAGCAGAAATTTAGACTTCATTCTTCGTTTTCGACTACCAGATCAGCATCAGAAACCTACGGTGGAAGAGTTAAAACTTATTTCATGGAGACACATAATTGGTTACTGTCTAGGTTTTTCTATCATAATTGATTGTTGGACGGGGAACATGAGCATTTTTTAGCAGCCCAGAAAGGTGTACAATTCTTCGTCAATGTTATCCCCGTTGGGTTGTTTGCTTTCGAAGTCCAGTATACACCTAGTTTCTTTTTGTCTGAGCAGCTTCTCCTTGTCACCTCCCCTTGGGCCCATTTCTATTTTAGGTACGCCAAAGAATCTGAAACTGTCTATTTCTTTGTTATGGCATTCATAAAAATGTTTTGCCATTGGGTAGTTCGCATCATTATGTAAAATGGCACGCACATGTTGTTGTATGCAGATTTTCAACTTACACTTCGTGCTGCCAATATACCATTTCTGGCATGCACAGGTGAGGGCATAGACTACATAATCAGTTTTGCATGTGATCCATTGTGGGATCGTCACTGTGTGTCCTGTCACCGGATCTCTGAATGTTCCACTGTTGATTGCATATTTACAGATGTTACAACGTGTGCACTTATGAAAGCCTTTCTTCTTGGCTGTTAGCCTGTTTGTTTGTGTTTTCTCCTCTTCTTTGGCAATAAAACTTTGGACCAAAATATCTTTGAAGGATCTGTTCCTTCTGAAGGTGACCTCTGGGTGAGATTTGAGGCTATTGGCCAGGTCTGGGTCAGCTAACAGGGTATTCCAATGTTTTTGCAGAATGTGTTTAATTGTTTGCGCTTGGCTTTCAAACTTGAGTATAAACCGTGTACTGTTTTCCCCTTCTGATTTTTCTTTCGTGTTGTTGCCAGCCAGTAAAGTTTGTCTTTCAATTAGTCTACTTTGAGAAAGGCTCTCTTGATGACTTTTTTAGGATACATCTGCCGTTTAAAACCTGTGGCCGTTATCTTACTCTCTTGGTCGTAAGACTCTAAGGTGGTGTTGTTCCTTCTTAGTCTCACAAATTCCCCATAAGGGACACTCCAGATCAAATTTTTAGGGTGTCCCCTGTGTGCATGTAGTGGAGTGTTGGAGCCAATTTTTTTCCTATGCAGCTCGCGGGTTACTTTATCATTGACGATTCTAATATTCACATCTAGAAAGGTAATACGTGTCTGACTGTGAGTTTCAGTAAATCTTAAGTTTTTGGTATTTTGGTTCAGTTTTTTGACATACTCTAACCAGTCCTTTGCAGACCCTTTCCAGATGATGAATAGATCATCAATGTATCTAAGCCACAAATCCACATTCTGTGTGTACTCCTGATTGGTGTCTGACCATGCCTCAAGCTCCTCCCATGCCCCCATCATCAGGTTGGCATATGAAGGTGCAAAAGTCGTTCCCATTGCAATCCCCTCTACCTGCTTGAAGTACTCATCATTAAAGAGGAAGACATTATTTGTTAGGCATAGGTCGATCATTTGCATCACCATCTTGGTGTGCTTTAGAAAGTTCAAAGATTTGGAATTTAAGTAGTGTAGGCATGCTGTTTTGCCATCCTCATGTCCAATGGATGTGTATAAGGAAACCACATCCATCATTGCCATTAAATATTCTGTTTCCCAGGGAATAACTTCTATTTTGCACAGAAAAGTCTGTAGTATCTTTGATGTATGACGGAAGTACAGAAACAACGGGAAACAATACCTCATCGATGTATTTGGACACATTTTCCAATGCTGAGCCTATTAGGCAAACTATGGGTCTCCCCGGTGGTTTCTTCAAATTCTTATGGACTTTAGGTAAGAAATCTATAGTTGGGGTTATGGCATTACTGATCCGCAAAAATTTGGAAGTTTCCTCTGATATAATGCCCATTTCTTCATATTTCTCGAGAAAAGATTTCACCGTTTGCTCTAGTTCTTGCATGGGGTTTTCTTTCAATCTCACACAGCAGTAGTGGCCGTGTAGTTATAGTTAAGTTGTTGTTTCCATAGGAAGAGCACTTTTTGGGCGGCTTATAACTTCGCTCCCCCAGGATGAATCCTCACCAAACTTTGCAAAAGAAGTATATGGCCTACTCTGTTTTGCAAATTTTGGTGAGGTTTGGTCCAGGGGGGGCAAAGCTATAGGAGGGGTCCCAAAACTTCTGTTTTTCCCATAGACATAATGGGAAAAAACTTTGCTCATGCCTACAGCCCAAACAGCGGGACGGATTTGCACCAAATGTGCGGCAGGAGCAGCATCTTGTTCCCAAAATTGTGCTTTTGTTAATTTGGAGTAAATTCGTCCAGTAGTTTTTTTTTTAATGATCAAAACGTAAGGCAAACAAATTTGTGATATCTATGTCTGCTCCGTGGACACACTTCCCTGTTCGCTCCGTGGATAAGACACGGATTGGCCAAGCGGCATGCGTGATGTCCGCGGACATGTGATGTGCTCTCCAATTGGCTGGGGTGAAGCGTGAAGTGTGTCAGATTTTTGGAGACGCCCACCATCCTGGATTCTCATCCGGTGCCCGCGGACATCACGGTAAAACATTTTAAAAAACACAACATTGCACCCGTCAAACTTATCAAAGAATGTTTGGGGAGGTGAGGGGTGATGAGGATGGGATGGAATATGGCTGCAAGAAGCAAAAAACCGTGTTTACTAAAAAACATCCGAACACGAAGAAAGCACGTAGCGGTGTAGACCACGCTCACGCAGTAAAGCACACGCACACAACTACTTCACCCGCTCTTGACATATACCGTGCCAGTCAAAACACAAAGACACTTTCTTTTTCAAACTCGCACACGCCTCTTCCGAGCACAGACACACGTTGAAGAAAACACGCATAAATGATGACCGCGCACAGGAGTTAATGGAAAACACGTAGCAGTGAAGACCGCGCACGCACGCTGTAGAAAACACATAGCTGCAAAGACTGCACAAACGTGTTGTAGATAACACGTAGCTGCGAAGACTACGCACACGCACTGCAGATAACACGTAGCTGACAAGACCACACACACACATTGAATGAAGCACACACACGCACTCGTAACAGATGAATCTGAGCTCACAACCGCCTTTTCCGAACACGCCTACGTGCTTTAGACAACATGTAGCTGCGAAGACCGCACACGCGCTCTCTAGATAACACGTAACTGCGAAGACCACGCACACGCGTTGTAGAAAACACATATCTGCAAAGACTGCACACACGCGATGTAGATAACACGTTGCTGCAAAGACCACGCGCACACACTGTAGATAACACGTAGCTAAGAAGACCACGCACACGAGTTGTAGAAAAGACGTTGCTGCGAAGACTGCACACGTGCGCTGTAGATAACATGTAGCTGCAAAGACCACACACATGCGTTGTAGATAACACGTAGCTGAGAAGACTGCGCAGAAGCGTTGCATGAAGCACGTATCAGTGTATCTTATTCAAACTCGCACACGTGATCTAAACAGATGAATCCGAGCACACACATGCCTCATCCGAACACACACACGCATTGAAGAAAAACATGCAGAAATGATGACCACGCACATGCATTAACGGAAAACACGTAGCAGTGAAACTGCACACACGCGCTGTGGACAACACGTAGCTGCGAAGACCACACGTGCGCGTTGTGGAGAACACGTAGCTGTGAAGACCGCACACACGTGTTGTGAAATGAAGGGGGGCCCTGTATGGAACTTTAGTTAAGGTGTAGTTAAGTTGAGCAGATTTAACGCAACAAAACCCTTGAAATTCAGCGGAGGTGGGAGCCATGACCAGGTTAACTTGGCGTATTACCGCTGCAAAGCCCATCAGCGCATACATATTATGAGAGAAGGGATTCACAATGACATACAAAATGGCATTATGGGGGACATGTCATTCTGGGTGACATCAACGTGAGCGCACCGAGTTAAGCTGGTCATGACATCCCACATCCACTGAATTTCAAGGGAATATATATATAACTATATATTCACTGAAAGAAAGTGCAGTTAAGTTGACCAGATTTAACACAAAATACCCTTGAAATTCAGCAGATCTGGGAAGTCATGACCAGCTTAAATTGTTGCGATTAACTGTTTTGAAAATGTCACCCAATTGCATCCAGCATGCCTCTGTGCTATAAAAAGCACCAATCCCGATGTAAAGGTTTTAAGGGAGCGGAGTTCACCCATTTATTTTTCATATATTAAAAAAACTATTGGATGGATTTACCCCAAACCAGTCAAGAAATATAAGTCTATGCTTTGTGCAAATGTTTCTTATTTGGTCCAAATCTGCCCAGCGATTTTCGTACTACGGTTGTTAAAACACTGCACTTATTATCTATTGGAAAATGAACGAGCAGAAAAATTGTGAAACTGTGGTGTTTTGCTTTCTTAGTAACTTTTTCATTTTATAGTGTATTGTTCCCAAAATGTGCATTTCGGAGGGGCTGGGGGGTTGTTGGCCTTGGCACGCCTTTTGTTTTGAAAATGTAATCCAAATCCTTCCAGCAAGTCAAAGGTTATTAGCAATAGAATTTTGGGATCAAATTGATGCTTTTTCATTTCTGAAAATCCTGTCAGCATCTCTGCTACAAAGCACCATGGGAGATATGACTATAAAGCTGAGAAAAGGGGGAACCCCCTTAATACGCAATAACGCATCTCCCCATCCCCCTGGAAATTGTGTCAATGCTTCGAGCCCAAGTTTTTTCATACCTGGTCTAGTTCCATCCAGTGGTTTTAGCTCTGCACTCAAGCAAAGATTTTACTTTTTCCTCTATAGGAATATGAATGGGGACTAGGCCAATACTGTGTGTTTTTTGTTTTCTAAATAACGTCCTTATTTTTTAATTGTTCTCTCCCAAAATCTCCATTCCATCGGGGGGTGGGTGGCAGGTGCCCATAAGTACAATTTTGTTTGGAAAATGTCAGCCAAATCTGTCATACGAGGCAAACGTTATTTTTGTGGTTTCCTATGGTACTTGATATTCAACTATAGCGCAGTGACCGCCATGTTAAATATACTTATATTTATCACCGCTAAGCCATCTACAGCCTCTCGTGAGCGGCCCCCACTGTACCCTAGCTCGAATCGTGGCTGCGAAGTGCATCGTTGAAAAAGGACTTGGAATGTCAGAAAGGAAAGGCATGAAGAAAAAAGAGTGGGGAAAAATCCCTAAAGAATGACAACACTGGATTAGGACACTTTGATATTATACAAGGTGGCACCAGGATAGTCTGACATCGGGAGTACTGGTGTAATATGTTTTTGTAGTAGTAGTATGATATTACTTATGCAGTCTCTGGTTTTGCCCCAGTGCTTGCAACGAACAAATCTACTCCGGTACATCAGCAGTTTGCAAGGTTGTATAAAAGAGGAATACAACACACAAAGATTAAAAACTAACAATCCCTACTTAAAAACAATCCCTGTCTAGACAGCTGCTTTAAAAAATGCAAAACCATTCCTTAAAAAATATACAAGATCTATAAGGTGCCCTTTTTATAAAACAGTATATACACTGAGTCCTTCTTGTGAAAGGCATCTTGTCCATGGCTTCCTGGATAGGGTCCCACCTAGCAGTCCTTTTCCTGAAGAGACCTAAAACCCTGGACTATATGTGCCAGATGTCCCAGGGCATCAGCAGCAGTAGGTACCCACAGCAATGTGCCTGCCTGCCCCAGGGTGTGTAGGTCAAGAGAGATCCAAGGGTTGTCCTGACAGCAGGGGGCCCCATTGATTTCCTTCTAGCCAGGCCGTGTATGGTATGGTTGACCAATGAAATGTGACAGCAGGAAGCTGTCCTGGAGAAAATATGGCCCTGGTTCTTTATGCAGGCGTTCATGCCATCAAACTCTCTGTCCTAGGCAGCGTGTCCTGGGTTGCCCTGGGATGGTGGTGCAACCAGGTATTTATGAAGAGGCCAAGTTCGAAGCACCAACTCAGTCCGCCGAAGTGAGGGTCATGTTTAAACAACTGATTTAATTGCACTCTGCTAGCGCCTCATTTAACTTTCACGCTTGTTTTTTCTTTGAAAGGTCTCTCCTGAGGCACATGCAATGATGGACCATTCACTTCAGTTGAATCCCAGGGCATTTCAGGATCCTGTGCCTCTGCCACTTTGGTTTCCTTATTTTATTTTAGCACAAACATCGCTGGGAAGCCCCAAATTGAAGGGTGCAGGGGTCAGGGGAGGCTGCATACTCCCAGCATTGAATTATCCTCTGCCAAAGGATAGCCAGCTGTGATCTTGATTTTAGAGCCAACAGTTGCCACCCACTTCTCTGAATCTCAGGAACCTCCCAGTGAATTCAGGTCCCCAGAACCTGCTCTAGGGTGAAGAAATGAAAGACTGTAAGGAACAGACAACAGGAGCCTTGCAATGTACTCCAGTTGGATCATATGTTAGTTTCATAACTCGCCTGTGACCCTGGTGGAATGTCAGAGCAGTCGTGGCCTCCATTTGGAAATATTCCCTAACCAGCCCGTGGCCATCCAGCAGGTGAGGATGCATGCCTACCAGTCGAGGTAAATATGCCACAGCCAGTATATCATGGGTAATGGGAGCAGGTTCAGGATCGTTTTCAGAAGGAATAAGTATGCCAGTGCTCAGCCCATTTAGGAGTGGGGGCTGGACTTGTAGGTGGAGGAACTCACGCTCGCGATTGATCAGGGAATTGATCTCTGCAGATGCCAAACTGATTTCTCCCAGTGGCTGCATTATCATGAGCTTCTTGGTGGACTTCTACTGGTCAGGTGTTTTTCTTGTTTCTCAATGCAGAGTCACTGCTGCCTCATCATAGGCTGCTTGGGCAATGACTCTTTAACCTCTTCCTGTGTATGCTTGACCCTATCCCCAACTAGGAGGTGGTGATTCCACTGCAAGGTTTTCATATTTCTCGGGTGCCCTTCCTCCCACTGTCAGTAGACTGCGCTCTCCCCGCTGAAAGTCAACAATGAATGGTTGTGACTTCCACGTATTCCCCAGATTGTTGTGTCCTCTTCTCCCTAGGTGGCACATTAACACACGATGACAAGGTTGATGAGTGTAGAACCTGCCCTTGGCATCGTTCATGCATCCTTTTCTTCTTCCATCTTCTCAGGGGCAGCCTGGTGAGGTGATGGGCTTGCTCTCGCTGACATTTGTGCTCCTTGAAGTAGCTAGCGTGATTCTCACTGCCTGTTCTATCTGCAGGCATTCCAAAACACAGGTCTACAGGCAATAGGGCGTCCCCTCCAAATATCAAGTAGTACAGTTTAATTCATGTCGCATAATTCCTTGTACAGTTGCAAACATAGGTCAGGGTAGCCACATGCTGACTCCACATGGAATGTTTATCTGGCCTCAGTGTGCCAAGCATTGCCAAGAACGACATTGAACACCTCCACTTGAGCATCCTGCATCCAGCATTGTACGTGTCTTCTTTATGCCAACCATCTCCAGCTTCTTCATGATGAGTGTTGATATGAAATCATTTTCCAGTCCATCCTCATTATAAAAGTTGCACCAT
This sequence comes from Ambystoma mexicanum, assembly GCF_040938575.1. Lineage (NCBI taxonomy): Eukaryota > Metazoa > Chordata > Amphibia > Caudata > Ambystomatidae > Ambystoma > Ambystoma mexicanum. The sequence goes on from NC_090926.1 coordinate 972,089,494, forward strand.
AGAGCTTCCCCTGGAATGTATCTATAACAGACCCTTTAAAGGCCAAAAAACCTGTGGACTCGAATAGTTCCTTTCCAATGCATGCAGACCTCACCAGTCTCACCTCTCCATTGGTCTCCTAGTGCAGGACAACAGCAAATCCCTGCAGGCTCGCCTCCAGTTGCAAGATTTACGGCAGCTAAGGATGTGTATAGTCCAGGACTAGTGCTGTGGTTAGGGTCTGTGTTAGCTCCTTGAAGGCCTGTTGACATTGATCAGTCCATGAAAGAAATGTGTTTTGAATTTTTAAAAATGTGTAAACCGTAGACGTTTTTGGGAGCCAAGGGAAGAGGTGTACTGGCCAAGTCAGGGCATTGCTCAAAGGGGTTCTTCCTCTAACTCCATTGATAAAAGTGGAGGCAGAGTGAGATTTATATAGTTATCTTCTATTCAGTGTTTATGGTTTATAAAAAATCTTTTACACAATTATTAATTTTTAAAATTAGCAAATGTACAAAATATTTAAAAAATAACTTAATTCTACATGTATAAAAGAACCATACACAGATACATAATATAATATGTACAACTTAATAAAAGACTAACAATATCCAAGTCATTGAGCCTCATTACGAGTTCCCTGAAATGCTGGTAAAACGTCCAGTACTACTGGCTCTGGCATGGTCTTCAAACCGGTTTAGTCAGAGTCTGCTGGTAGGGGCAGTAAACAACCGGCAGGACTGACCTGTCAGTATTTCAGGCGCCTATCGGCAGATATATCACTAAAGTACCATCACAGCTAACAATGGTGCCGCTGCCGCTGCTTCAGTGGTCCCATTCCCATGCCCATGGAGTAGGACTCCATAGGAATGAGAACATACTGTTACGTCGCCGCTTGTAATATTTGGGTGATACCTGGATATGGAGTGTATTATTTTAATCAAGGAACTCTATGTAGTCTAGCTCCAGTTTCATGTGATAGCTATTGTTTTACAGGTAGCCTAACACTCTCTTTCATTGCAGCTGGCCTCTCGGCTGGGGCATAAAAGTAGTCTATCCTTGACCTGTTGGCAATCAGTCACACTCCTCTTTGAAGAACGGATATGTATTCCTGAAACAAAAGTCCAGTGTTGAGGGTAATTGTGCCTTAAAAAGATTTGTGATGCCGTGTGGGCCTCTCTGCTACTCCCTTTGAAGGTTTGCGTTATCTAAGCACAAATACAAATACAATGGGGGTCATTATGGGTTTGCCAGTATCTCGCTGGCAATTCTGAAAGGATACCGGCAAACGAACCTACTGTTACTGGCGCCTGATATCTTAGAATTACAGTGAAATTCCAGGTGCCGGCAAGGGCGGTCATTCCCCATTCCATGGAGTCCTTTGGGGAATTGCCAGTGTTACCGGCACCAGTAATTCCACCAATGTTTTGCTGGTGGGGTCTGATTTTCCTCCAGCTCTTGGAGAATTACAGAATTACCACCACTTTTACCACACCGCCAAACTTCTAATGACCCCCAATATCTTCACATCGCCTCCATTTTCTCTTACCTTACGCCAGGGCCCCTTCTGCAGCAAGGCAATACTTTGCAGCCACCTCTGACACAATCATCATGGGTCTGGTACATGGATGTAATCTATTGGCTCTAAAACTTCAAATCTGACATAATTATGAGGGAGATGGTGACCACAATGTGGCACTTTCCTTGAGAGGCTCAAGCTTTTGCACGTCACCAGTGAACCTGATTGGAGGAGAACACACAGGCTATTCCAGGTGTTTTGAGCAATGAAAAAGAACAAATACTAATAACAAAAAAAGCTAAGAATAGAAAAGGGAAAAATGCAGCTACCGTCTGGCATAAGTAAGATGCTGGGGCTCTCCACTGATTCCAAAGAAATAGTATAGAAGAGAAGACAGCATTGCAGCGAGTGTGGCTACATCCTTTCCTCTAAGACATTAATTGGGGCCACGATCGAGGGCTGCCCTTGCAGAACCCTACGTGTTCTGACAAGAGGTAATTGGGTGGGGGTCGGGTTGGGGGATACGTTACACCTCCTTTGCAACGGCTCAGCAGTCAGCCTCTCATACCTATTCTTGAATCACATATACCTGCTGCGCCCGTCGCACGCCTCGTTGCTAAGTAATAGAGGAGTCAAGGCAATGAAAGCCTCTTTTTAAATGACAATTACACGACCTGCCACAATATCCCTGTATATAAATGTATTCACATGTATGTGTTTACATGCATGTCGTCGGTTCAAGCCAAATCGACTGACACCTTAATCGGGCCTAATTTTTAATTGACAATTTTGTTTTTGCAAGTAAGGTATCGAGACAATGGGCCTCATTACGACCCTGGCGGAAAGGGGTTTACGCCGGCGTAACCCATGGCGTACCTCTCCGCCCGACTACGAGATCCCGTAGCGCCATGGTGATTTTTACGCCTGCTTTTTGCAGGCGGAAAAATCCATGGCGCTACGGGACTTGTCGTTAATTACGCCACCGTAAATTACAGTGGCGTAATTAACGCCTTCCCCACTCCCATTATACCCTATGGGGCAAAAATGGGAATGGGGAAGGGTAAATGGGGATTGGGGACTTACCGCCCCGCCAAGGTCGGAATGGGGCGGTAAGTCCGCCAACCCCCATGGCGGAGTTGGCAGCTCTGCGCCATGGACCATGGTGCAAATTGCACCATGGTATTCCGCCAGGGTCGTAATGAGGCCCAATGTGTATCTACAAAAGGAACGAACATGACACACGCAGCACACTCGCTGAAACTTAAACCCAAGCGACTATTAACTTTGTGATGTGCATTATTTGAATATTCACTCTTACTATATATCAGGCAATACCATGGCGTGGGCTTTATTGAACAGTATATATTGTGACGTCAATCCTGTCTATAGACTTCTAATGTTGTCATACATTTTGGCTGGCTGAGTGGCAAAGCTCAGATCTGAGATCATGGAGGGCAGGTCGCTCGCCTCAGCTGTCTCCTCCCTTTGGAATAGCCTCCCTTCCCCTCTCAGACTTGCTCAAAACTCGGCTGTTCTCTACTTTTTTCCCTTTTTCTCTTTTCTGCTAATCACCCCACTGCATTCTGCAATTTAGGCACATGCCCGCATATCTTCTCCACTATGGGCCTCATTAGGACCCAGGCGGAGTGGGTTTCCGCCAGCGCTAATCGCGGCGGACCCGTCCGCCGTACTACGAGTTCCCTTAGCGCCATGGAGGTTTTCTCCGCCTGGTTTTACCAGGCGGAGAAAACCATGGCGCTACGGGACCTCGTTGTTAATTACGCCACCGTATTTTACGGTGGCGTAATTAACTCCTTCCCCACTCCCATTATACCCTATGGGGCAAGAATGGGAATGGGGAAGGGCAGAATGGGGATTGGGGATTTACCGCTCCGCCGAGGTCGGAATGGGGCGGTAAATCCGCCAACCCCCATGGCGCTATCGACGGCTTTCCGCCGTGCTTCGCGGTGCATTTAGCACCGCGAAATCCGCCTGGGTCCTAATGAGGCCCTATGTGTTCATGTTTGGCTTTCAAGAATTTTGTTTAATAGAAATTACTTGAAAAGTGAACACATCATGCAAATTTAACATTATGGATATAGGAATCCTTTTAGAAATATTGAAAGAAAAATAGTAAGATTGTTGCTTTATTTTCCCCATCTTGAAAAGAAGCCTGCAAGTACCAGAATCCAAAGTGAGCCGAAAGCATGTCTGCTGGGTTTTAAAGTCTTTAAAACATATAACAAATGACAACGGGTGATAAGGTTACACGCTTTTAGTCACTGTTTGATAAAGTCGTGTGGCTTGCCATTATATATGAATTGAAGGAAATTAGAACGTCCAGAAAAAAGCAAACCCTTTTTTATGTGTCTCAAACAAGCAGAAAATAAATTGCCATGAATGGAGGGGCATATTTGGGTTAGCTAAGTGGACCGCTGTTTAGGCTTTCAAAAGCAAATACACCCATGTATTTTATTTTTTATTTTATTGAGCATTTGTTAGGCGCTTATACAAATGAATAGTGTTTCAAAGCGCTACAAGGCTAAATGGGAAGGGAACAATGGAAAATAACAATGGCAAAAACAGTAATGCAATTATGGTCCTAATTGGCTTGTGGCATTCGGGCATGCAAGTTCATTGAGGAGAAGTGCAGGAGAAAGGGAGTGTGGAGGGGGATGAGACGGGAACATGTTGGTGTAGTGTCCAGGAGGGAAGTGCTAAGGGGAGTCAAGGAGAAAACCTCAGGCTAAGTGCTACTGCAGGCGACTTCCAAAGGTGGGATGAAGAGCCTCTAAGCAGGGGCCTGCTAGGGCAGTGCAGTTGTGGGGGAGGGTGCTGGTATGAACTTGTGATAAGGGCCTGGAATCCTATTTGATTCATGAGGACCAGGCTACCAGTCGCACCAGCAGTGGGGTGATTAGCAGAGAGGAGAACAAGAGAAAGAAGTAGAGAACAGCTGAGTTTTTAGCAAGTCTGAGAGGGGAAGGGAGGCCATTCCAAAGGGAGGAGCCAGCTGAGGCGAGCGACCTGCCGCCCATTCTCTGCATGGAGAGGCATTTGAAAGTCAAAGAGTTGTAGTTAGAAGAAGGTAGGGCTCTAGCAGGGGAGGATGTAGGGAGGGAGAGTTGGAGAAGGTGTAGTTGCAGGCCCCTGACGGCCTTGTGGATGATACAGAGGGTCTTGAATTTGATCCTTGTAGCCACTGGGAGCCAGTGGAGAGATTTTAGGGCTGGAGAGATTCAGTCCCTGGGCTTTAGGCCAAGGAAAAATCTTGCAGCCCTATTCTGGATTAGCTGGAGGGGGCATAGGGAGGAAAGAGGGAGATTGAGAAAGAGGTTGTTGCAATAGTCCAGCCTGGAGAGTACCATGGCTCTGGAGACATTGAGCTTCTGGGGGAAGGTTCTGGAAAGGAAAAATGCACCTTAGGATGTGGGGCTGGAAATGGGATTTCTTAGTAAGGTCCATGAGGTGAGGGAAAAGAAGAGAGCAGAATCAAAGATGACCCGAGGTATTTGGCCTCACAGGATGATTGGGGTAGGGGGCCTAAAGAAGGTGGTCAGAAGGTGGGAGGAAAACAAGGCACAGATGCCTCAATCAGAAGGATCTCCATCTCACTGGCATTAAGGCAGAGATTGTCAGCTGCAAAGACAGACAATCATGGATCTGCAAGGCGGAGGAGGAGGTAGTAGGGGGAAGTTTGAATGAGAGCTGTGTGTCATCAGCATAACAATGGGAATGAGGAGAGAAGTGGGAAAATAGGTGAACAAGAGGGGCAAGATAGATAATAAAGAGCCATGGCGATAGAATAGATCCCTGGGGGATGCCACAGGTAGAGAGTGAGGTGGTGGAGGAAAAAGGGCCCATTTGCACCTGGGAAGGGCGGTTAGTGAGAAAAGAGGTCACCCAATCCACTGCCCTGTCAATGATGCCGAGTGTGTCACAGGGTTGTTTTATGAGGATGGAATGGTTAACTGTGTCAAAGGCAGAGGAGAGACCAAGGAGAATGAAAACAGCGGGAGAGTTGGAATCAGGATTTGTGAGCCTGGTTTCAGAGGTGTTTAGGAGAGCAGTTTCCGTGGCTCCAGATGCCCAGAATCCAGATTGATGGTTATGAAGGGAACCAACAAGATCAGTTTGGAGGGTCATTTGGGGGAGGGCCAACTTATCCAAGAGTTTACCCAGGAAGGGGGTAGTGGATATAGGGTGATAGCTGGGCAGAAGGGGTCAGCAGACAACTTTTTAAAGGGAGGGTGCACAAGGGAATGCTTCAGTGGTAGAGGAAAAGAGCTAGTGGTGAAGGAGTGGTTACAGAAGTCAGCAAGAGCCACGGCGAGAAAGGAGATGTGTCCCTAATGGTTCTAGAGGAGCAGGGGAACACCTATTTGGAGGAGGCATTCATAGAGACGTCCACTTTAGAGACGTCATCCGGTGCTACAGGCAGAAGGGAGGGGAGCGAGGGGGGTGGAAGGAGAGGAGCGAAGGGTGGCAGGGGGGCTGGCGCGGGTGTGGAGATGGGAATGGGGGATAGTGAGGACAAGGTGTCTTGATTTTTTTATGTGAAATCGGAGGCCAAGTGGTGCAAAGAGCCAGGGAAGGGAGGAGAGAGGTGGAGACTGCAGCTGGATTGGCGAGTTCCTTGCAGATTTTGAAAAGTCCTGCTGTGTGGTTAATGGCTATGGAGATGCAGGTTTGGATGTGGCCCCACTTCTTGGAGCAGAAAGAGAAGAAATGTTGCCTTTGGAGTAGGCGGCAGGCCAGTTTGTCAGAAGGAACACCCAAGGTCTGCCAATTCCTTTCAGCAACTCTGCACTTGGGATTCAGAAATGCTACATCAGAATCGTACCATCTGTTGTTCTTGGACGCAGGTTCTAGGCAGTTCCACATGACAGGGGCAAGTATATCAAGGTTGTTGGAGATGGAGAGGTGCAGGATAGTAAGGACAGAGTCAGAGGGAGAGTCAGAGGTGGAGGGGGCTGAAAGTGGAGGCAAAAGAAGTGGCTGACACTCATTTCACATGTTAGATGATGGTGAAAGAGACTGGCAGTGCTGGGGATCGATTGGATAGAGGGCCAAGTGGTCCCAGGAAGGAGGAGAGGAGAGAGTGGTCAGACCCGGAGAGGGGCGTGGTGACTGCATTAGAGATAGGGATGTCGCCAGAAATTAGGGCATCCAGGGTGTGACCAGCAGAGTGGGTCACTGGAATGGAGAATAGAGAGAGAGAGAGGGAGTCACAGAGGACACATAACTGAGAGGTGGTAGATTCAAGGGAATCGTGGTGGATGTTGAAGTCACCAAGGAGCAGGTGTTTGGTAAAAAAGGTTGAGAGGCAGGAGGCAAGGTTGGCCCTTTCAGAGAGGAAGTGAGAGATAGTGCTGAGGGGCCTGTAGAAAGTTGCAAGAGTGAGAGAGAGAGAGAAAGAGAGAGAGAGGGAGAGGGAGAGAGAGAGAGAGAGAAAGAGTAGGTGGGACCCCAAGCCTGAAGAGGATGCATTCAAACAAGGACTATTGTTGAGTAGGTATAATGGAGGCATGGACCCACTCAGGGCCACTCTGCCTCCAGGCCTGTTGGGTCTGGGTTTGGAGAGGATTTTGTAACCTTCAGGAAGGAGAGTGTCAAGAGCTGTGACAGACCTGGCATTGAACCACATCTCGGCAAGAGTGAGTATGTCTAGGTCAAAGTCTTTTCCCCTCAAGTGGAACAGCTCAGTCCATGACGGCCTCCACTAAGTGAGGTCCAGTGAACCTAGGCACATACCAGCATCGGACAAAGTTTTTTAGGATAGCCAAGTCTTCCACTTGCACTAAATGTTTCATTGCAGTCTCTGGTTCTGTGTCATCAGAATTCACATGTTCTTTGTCTTCTGGCCTGCCCTGGATCCACTGTATCTGGCAAGAGATAAAAAGCACTAGAAACCAAAGATATAGTTGTACATCTCTTGACCCAATGAATCAGCAGTATTTTCACAATCCTTCAATACTCTATTGGGAGGAGCCAGTGGGAGATGCATGCGCCATCCTGTCAACATCTCATGGGGTGTTAAATGGTGGTCGGACCCTGGCTTGTTGCACAATTCAAATAGTGCCAAAGGCAAACAATGAAGCCAGTTTTTCTTGGTACTCTGCTGAGTTTTGACAATACAATCCTTCAAGAGGCCATTGAGGCATTCACACAATCCATTTGCTTGTGGTTGGTATGCGCAGGCGGATTTGTGTTTTTTATTCCTAGCAGGGTTGTGATGTGCTGGAACATTTCATTGGTGAAGTGAGGGCCATTGTCAGAACGCAGGACCTCACAGATGCTCCATCTTGGAAATACTTCCGGAACCAGGAATTTGGCTGCCCTGAGGGCGTCATCATGTGAACAGGGCTCTGCCTCTATCCATCTGCAGAATGGGCAGACAACCACTATCATGTAGCGGAATCCTTGACATACTTGCATCATATCTATGTAATCTACATGGAGATGCAGGAATGGGCCTTTGGGTTTTGGTATGGCTCCTCTCACAACTCTTAGGGTGTGTCCAGCTGTGAATGCTGGCAAGTTAGGCACTTACTAATGGAATTAGCTACATGTTCATTCAAATGTTGACAAAACCATGATTCTCTGATGCTTGCAGCAATGACCGCTTTCCCTGTCTGTGTTGGATAATGCATTTGTGCCAGTGCTGTTTTCAAGAGTGCTAATGGCATGATCACTTTCCCTGTGTTGTTCTGTCATCATAGGGTGTCCGTTGGAGACATGAAGCACCCTCTTTTTGACCATAATAATCACTCCTCCTGTGGTGCAGCTCCCTGCAATTCCATTATTTGCCTCTCTGGTATGTTGTTGTAGCCTTCCATCATCACCATGTTTCTTACTCCTCCCGAGGCATTGGGTCTCTCCTTCAGCTCTGAAAGTTCCCCAAAATATGCTGTGCATTTTGCCTCATAGTCCGCTGCCTCATTTTCCCTTGAGATTTCATCTTCCCCTTGTGTATAGGCCTGGCACTTCACCAATGCTAGCTCTTTTGGATATGCAATCACTTCAATCAGTTTGCCTACAAGAGTGCATGCGGTACTGGCGTCCCATCCACCCTTCTGAACCCCCTCCTCAGCCATCGCGCCAACCCTGAATGTACTGTTGATGTGACGTAAGCAATGTCAGAATAGATGATCACACTTTTTCTCTACTCTGTACTCTAGCGCCAATATGAGAGCCACTAGTTCTGCAACCTGTGCCAAATAATGGAATGGTAACCGCGCACTTGCAACCACCACACTTGTCAAGTCCTCCTTCAGCCTCACTACAGCAGTTCCAGAGTTTCTGTCCCGATCAGTTTGATCAACAGTCTATGAACCATCAATGTACAGCATGCCTCCCCCGTGAAGTGCATCTTCCTGCACCTTGAGTGTTTCACTGAATTGCTCAATGTTCTTTGTGCAGTCATGGGCCCAGTCTCCTGGTTGAAGGACATCTGCCAGAAATGTAGCTTGGTTTACTGTCTCGCAACACACTATCTTCAGTCCCACATTTGAGAGTATGACCTTGTACCCTAAGGATCTTTGTGTGGTCAGTATGCTCTTTGGCTTATGCAGTATTGCGAACAAGACGTGCTCCACGTAAAGAGTAGTGGTGCACTCCATTGTCACTGCTGATGCTCTTTCCACTGCGAAGGCTGCAGCTATCAAGGATTGTTCGCACGGGTTAATGTCCTCTCATCACTGGGTCAAGCTGTCCACTGTAGTAAGCAATTGGCTTATGGCCCATGCTTGTTTTTTGAGTCAGTACTGCTTTCATCACTACACCACCAGTGTGGTACAACAGGAAGAATTCCCTCTTGTAGTCGGGGGTCCCTAGCACATATGGCCAGCTTCAACTTCTCAAATGCTTCAGTCATGTCTGTGGTCCAGTGTAGTGTCTTTGTTCCCCTCTGGGCTTACTTAACTGCAGTCAGGAGTGGTCTGGTATATGTTCTGCAGTCAAAGACCCATGCCCTGCAGTAGTTGCACAACCCCAGGAACTGCTGCATTTCCCTCACTGTTTTGGCTGTGGTGTAGCAAATATTGTTGTTGCTCTCTTTGGGGCAATGTCCCTGCCATCTTCGGAGATCACCTGTCCAATGTATAGCACTTCCTTCTGACAATATTGCAGTTTTGCCTTCTCCACTGTGTACCCCTGGCAGCTAGTACTGTCAGCATGTGTACTGAGTCTTTCCTGCACTCGTCTTCTGTCTCACTGCAAATCAAAATGTTGTCAACATACTGTAGGATGGTGCTCCCTGTTTCTATGTTGCTTAGATCCATCTGGATCACACTGTTCAAGATCTAAGATGGCTCGCAGTACCCATTTGGCAACCAAATATGTTTCCACTTCTAGTTGTGTTACATGAAGTTAGTGAGATCTTGTGAGTCTCGGTGCAATGGTACTGAGAAAAATGTGTTCTTCAAATTAATGACTGTGAAGGAGGTGGCTTACGCCAGAATACCACTCAAGATTGTTGCTGGGTTTCCTGCTACTGGATAATTTGCTTCTACAATGTGGTTAAGGGGCCGTAATTCTTTTATGAAATACCATGACCCCCTGTTGGCCTTGCGCACGGGGTACACTGCTGTGTTGCATGGAGATTCTCATGGTACAAGATGCCTCTCTCAATGAGGGCACTGATTGTTTCATAAATGCCCTCATTTGCTTCCTTGGGTAGGGGATACTGTTTTACTATAGGTAGTATTGCTCTTGGTTTCAATTTAATCTTCACTCCTCCTATGCTCTTGAATCACCCCACATCATAAGGACTTGTGGTCCATAAACTGTCTGGTACCTTGGCCATGTCCTCCTCCCAGAATGGGGGTGGTGCCTCAAGTCCCATTGCCATCCTCTTTGGCACCTCTCTGTAATGGATCTGTAATCAGAATGTTACACTAATTTTGAACATAATTTGCAATTCTAGTCTCTCTTCCACAAAGAGTTCCTCATCGGTCACTGTTGTTAGCCTACACCCTTCGGCAATGGCAATGATTGATCTCCATGCCCTCCCAGTGTCATCTGTTGCATGTATTGCAATTCAATCCTCCCTTGACAACACTGCCTCAATTTCAATGGACACTATCGTTCCCTCTGGTTCATCCAAAGGCGTCTCTGGTCTGAACAGGTAATCGTCTGGTACTCGCCACACCCTCCCTGCTATGCCTGGCATCCATGCAATGGCAATGTCTGTCCCATATTGAAACATCTTGGAGTCCATTGGTACCCCATCTGTACTGCGTGCCCACAATAGGCCTGAACAATCTACCTTACATTCATCATGCGTATTTGTATTTTATTTATTCATATAGCGACCTTGCCCAAGGGCATCCAGGCGCATCACTTAGGTTACAACATAGTATATGAATAGCACTGCAGGGCAATAAGCAGTACAAGAAACAAGAGAACATTTACAAATTATATACAGATTCAAATTATAAGGCCAGTTAATTACATGTGTACAAAACAGAGTTAAACCGTATGCAAGAGCATAGGGGGTGGCTAGCAGGCAGTCTAATTTAGGGGCAGGTCTTGGGCAGACAGCCAGGCTTTGGCCATACTCTTGAATGCCAGGAAGGAAGGTTCTGCTCTAAGTGGTTTGGGTAGTGAGTTCCAAAGTTGTGCCGCCATGACTGGGAAACTGATCCCCCCAGATCTCTCAAGGTTGAAGCTGGGTATGGAGAGGCAATTAGTCTGGGCACTTCTGAGGCGTCTGCTGGTAGTGTGGACAGTGAATCTACTGGCCAGATAACTAGGCACTTGGTTGGCGAGGCATTTATGAGTTAGTGCAAGTGTTTTTAGAGAGACTCTTTATGTTACTGAGAGCCATCGGAGGCTCCGTCTGGTGTCGGAAATGTGATGGTCCCTGGGGATGTTTAGTGCAGCTCTTATGGCATTAGTTTGAATAATCTGTAACTTATTAATGTTGCATTTGTTGGTGCCAAGATAGAGGGTGTTTCAATAGTCAATTTTGGACATTAACAGGGTCCTAGCTAATATGGTACAGTTGGCTGGTGATAAGAAAGGACGGCACGCTGTAATGAGCTTACACGTATGCGCTGCAGCAGAGGATACTGCGTTAGTATGTCTAGCGATAGAGAGGGTGGAGTCAATATAAATGCCTAGAGTTTTAGTGTCCTTTGTGACTTTAATGATGTTACCATCAATAACAAAATATTTAAACGAGGGGTCTAGTTTGCTGAGTCTTTGGTGAGAGCCTAGAATGAGAAGCTCGTCATTCAGACAGAGTTCATGTTGTGCCATCCAGGCTTGGATGACTTGGTAGATGCAATTAACGGCAAGTGTGTCAGCTATATGATCACCAGTGATGGGGATGGTTATCTGGGTGTCATCCCTATAAATGGTGTAGGTGACACCCAGATAATCCAAGATAGCAAATAGTGGCTTTGTAAACAGGTTGTAGAGTGTAGGGGAAAAACACGATCCTTATGGTACCCCTCAGGTGAGTGGTGAGGGTTCAGTGGCCGCAGAAGGAGAGAGAACCCTCATGGATCTGTTATCCAGGAAGGAACTGATCTAGGCCGTTGCTTTGTCAGAAAAGTGGACAGCTAATTTGAGGTGTCGGCAGAGGATTTGGTGATTTACTAGGTCGGACACCGCAGATAAATCTAGTAGGAGTAGAAGGGCCAGTTTACCCTTATCTTTTAGGTATTCAATTTGTGTTTTAAGATCAATAAGGGCAGTTTTGGTTACGTGCCGCGGGCAGAACCACAATTGTCTAAGTTCCAGGAGTTTGCTAGTTTCCAGATAATCTTGGATCTGCAAATAGGCAGCTCGATCAAGGATTTTTAGCAGGGACGGCACTGTGGTGATGGACCTGTAATTGGTTGGTATGTTTGCATCCAATTAAGGTTTTTTAAGAAGCAGGATGACCCAGTCGTCCTTTAGGTTGTCAGGGACAATACCAGAGCTAAATGAGGAATTTATGAACGCGGTAATGAAAGGAGCTAGATTATGAGAGGCCTCCTTGATAATAGGGTCAGGACATAAGTCACCCTGGCAATTGGAGGGTTTGAGGTTGTTGATAATATTTTATACTTCAGTGATGGTGAGGGGCGAAAAGCTGAATGGTTTCTGGTAGTAGAAATTGGTATTATTTCTGACCTGAAGGGTTTTAGATTGCAGGTCGATCTGCAGGCAGGTTTATTTATCATTAATTTTAGTTTGGAGAGTGGCTATTTTACCAAGGAGCGCCTTTTGGATATTGGTGCACCAAGTGCAATCTTTGGTACAAGTGTCAGGTTGGGTGACTGGGGATTCCAATTCTTTTATAATTCTGAATAACTCTTTCATGTTTGATTTAGCTTGTTCGATACGCTTGTTGTACGTGTCTTTTTGAGCCTGAAGTATAGCCTCTTTCTAGTTCAAAGTGGCTAGAGCCAAGCGCATTTATTAATTTCAATAGGATTACTTTTCCAGCGTGCTTCAAGGTTCCACTTTTCTTTGCGTAGAACTATCAACTGTGGTTTAAATCATGAGTTGAGGTGAGCCCGTGGTTTGGGTTTTCTAGATTTAATAGGTGCAATGTGGTCAAGGGCTTTCAGCATAGTCTGATTGAACATGTCTACCAGGACAGTTGGATCAGTACACAAGGAAGCGTGTTCATTGAGAGCTGGGAGGATTAGCATGAGTAGTTTTTCACATTTTATGTCTCTCTTGTTTCTTGTGGAGATCACAGGTGCAATGTCAGGAGTTGTGCGGATAATTCTGGCATGGATGCTGAAGGTGATTAAATGGTGGTCTGTCCAGGCACACAGTTGGTTGGATTCAACATTGATTTCAGAATTTAGGTCAGATATCCAGTCAAGTATTCTGCCCTTAGAATGAGTTGGCTCATTGATATGTTGTGTGAAACTTAAATTAGACAGCATGCTATTGATACTGTGGGGTCTTGGTGACCCAGATTTAATTCGCCTAGCACAATGATTTGAGATTTAGTTTTTGTATTATCGGCAAGGATGTAAGATAGGTCTTCAGAAAATGTAGATATAGGACCATGGGGCCTATAGATTAGGTGGAATGTGATAGTCTGACTAGGGGCTAGTGCTAATTTAACTGTAAGTAATTCCACTGAAGTGATTTGTTGTGCAGGGGAAATGCGGAGAATAATTGAATTTTTTATGCATAAAGGCAGAGACACCTCCTTTGGTTTGGCTGGTATTGCGATTGCTTCAAATGATGGTATAACCTGTAGGGATAGCTAATGAAAGGAGCGGTCCTGAGGTAGTGTGAAACCAAGTTTCTGTAATATCAATGAAGCCAAGATCATGTGTTATGATAAAATCAGCCATATCAAGTGCTTGTGCCGTAAGGGACCTGGCATTAATCAATGCCCCCTTGATAAAGGTTTTAGGATATGGTGAGGTGCTCGTATCGAGATTGGTGTTCATAGTTAGTGAAGGTGGTAAGGTGATTTAGGCTGTTGCAGCTGGTGGTGATGGGTTGGTGTGCCGGGTAGTGTTTGTGTGGTGGTAGGAGGCATGATGGAGTCTGGAACCATGTGTGAGGTTCCTCAAGGGTACAGTACATGGTTTGTTAGGTGTAGGTTTGGTGGTAAAATCTTCAAGCCAGAGGGCTGGGGAGTTAAGGTATGGGTTGGTGCGTATGACTGGTATGGAGCATATTATGCCTTTGTCTGTGAATGAGATTGTCATGTTTAGCTTGCTCATGATGTTTCGTCCCAGTATGTTCACAGGTATCTGTCTAGAGTAAAGTAAAGGTAGTGATAAGTCATGATCTCCTATCGATAGTGAGATATTGTCAGTAAAAGGAACCACTTCCCAAGCCCCATAGAATCCTTGAGTGTTGATGGTATCGCCTGCCAATGCAAATATCCCTTCCCGAATGCAGGTCCTAGTCGCCCGAGTGTCAACAAGAAAGGACAAGATTTTGTTACCTATCGCCACCCCTATGTGAGGTTCTGTCGCAGGATTGGGTGTGACCGACAGGATGGGACACATCAAGTTTGCCTGTGGGCTGTCCTGTTGGAGGTACATGGATAACCTGTTCCCCCTAAAGGGGTTGTTCACCACCATGGTAATCCCTCCCAGTCGCCTAATTGGTACTGTTGCCATTGTGTCCATTGGTTCTAGTGTGCTGTTGTCCTGTAGTTGTGCTAGCTGTTGGGTACTCCCTTTGAACTGTGGCGCCTGCGAATACTGTGGTAGTGGTGTTGCCATTTGTGATGCTTGAGTCTGAACTTGTAGTAGTTCTGGTGTTTGCGCTTGTGTTGGTGGCACCTGTTGATAGGTGCCCTGTATCTGTCCTTGCTGCTGTTGACCATGAGCATAATATTCCTCTTGTCCCTGTGATAGTTCTGCTATCCCTGGTCCCCCCAATCTTGCTGTGCTCCTCTAAATTGGCACACGCTTGAAATGTGTCCTAGCTGCCCGCAGGTCGTGCACTAAGGTGGTTCTCTCCCCTGGAAAGCCCCCAGGGAAATTCCCTGGTCCCTGCTGCATTTGCTGGCCATACCCCCAGAATACACCTTGGTTGTGATGTGTCTGTGGTCCGAAACCAATCCCCTTTTGGAATCCTCCCCTCCTTCGGAACACAGGCTGGACCTCGGCCCATGTACTCTCCTCCCATGGGCGGTGTGTATTTATGTGGTGGATGATATTGCTGCTGTGGTGCTGGTGCCTGTGTGTGGTGGGGTGGGTTATGACAGCCCCTTCCATCGCGTACTTTGATAACTTCCTTTGTACTAGCTTAGCTTCATCTGCCTTTCTTTTTTCTAGCTTTTGTTTTACTTTTTCCTGACATAGCCAGCAATGGTGTACTATTGCGAGCTGTATTTCAGGCCATCCCTGCACTTCCAGCCTCACTAATTTCTTCAAACTCTTTTGCACTGGCTCAGTTAGCTCCTGCACCAAGGTGTGATAGAAGATAGCTATTCTTTTGTCCCATGTATCTCGAGTTTCAAGGCTCCAAAGCTCTTGAATCTCCTTAATGTATTCAACAGCGTCTTCATCTTCACGCATTTTGCGTGATATAATCGTACCGATGTCTAATGTGTCCGGGTATTGTGTTTGCAGTGCTTGCCAGACTATAGCTCTGCAATTAGCAAATGGCGACCCATCATGCACTGTGTTTTGTATTTTTACCCCTGGAAATCCCCCCTCTTTCATGTGTCATCAGCTGTGTCACCCAGTATCGAAGCCAATAATCCTTTTACGTCACCTACTGCCAACCTGTGACCCACCGTCAATTTTTCCATCCCATGAATCCACTTCCCAGCTCCCACGCTTAAGGGTGGCAACCTGCATTTGACATTCCCCTTGTCTGTGTGTTTCCAAGGTATGTACTGAGGCTTCGTCCCTCCACTTTCTAGTAGTGGCATCTGTGAGTATTGTCGGGGGGAAATTCTGCCGGGGTCGGCCGGGCCGCCCGCAGACCTCCGGGCAGGGAGGCCCCAACTCCTCCCGTGTATATCTCGGATCGAGACAGAGTATGAGGCACACACAAGGAGCAAGGCAACTTCTGCTGTTTATTATGCAAACGGCAGGGATGGGTCAAGGAGCGTACGCGTTCGTCCTGACACACACACAATCGTGGGGCTCGCAGGCCCTTTTTACTGTAATATGACGCGCTACTTGCGTCACTTCAAAAAGTTAACAAAAACCTACCGCCACTCATAATTGGTTGCTCGAGTGGTAGGGTTAGTATAGTACACATATAGAGAATTATATTAGTGGTCAAGGTGTAGTCAGGTGGTATATCTGGGTTGTCCCTTCAATTAGATACATAAGAATTGTTACATGAAGACCCCTGAGGATTGGCTAATGTTAATGACGTGTGAGATAAGAGCCCCATGTTCTGATTGGTGCATCCGTGAGCTCCCCAGCCTGGGACCACCGTTGTTCCCAGCTCTCGGTGTACCCGTGTTTGCAACAATGTTTCAATATGGGTACATGCAGACAATGTGAGGATTTATTTATAGGTGGGAGCTGACCGTTCCCACTGTAGCAGGTGTCCATGGAGCCTTTCAAGTGTCCCGGCCTGTGTCTCGTAGTGCGGGACCCAGACGCCCTGTCTCTCCTGGGTTTTGGCATCTCGTCAGGTTCGGCTTGGTCACGTGAGGCGGGACCGTGTTTGAGGCAGAATTCTGCACAATTAATATTGTTTTTCCACTGTGTGTCTGGTTTAATTTGTAGATATGATTCTAACGTTGGTACGCGGAGTGCAAGGTTGCAATATCGTGCCTTTGATGATTTGTTCTTGGATGTGGGTTTGCAACATTGCGACCTTGGCTGGGTGCTCCACCAGGCTCATTCTGCAGGATCAGCAACCTGACTTTTGCTTTGTTAATGTCCACGGAACTCTTGCTTGAGGCCTACTTGGGCCTGGTGCATAAGTGATCCATTTCGTGCATGGGTGCTTTAGATTATAGTGGCATATATTTCCATGACCAATATCGTGTTTCCATTATACCTCTCACGGTGGTAACGGGTTTCAAGGGAAGCATGAGCAAGCGTTATAGATGAGTTCATGATGCGTCTTGCGTTTCTGTACTCTGAAAGCCTATGTAAAAATAATAAAGATGCACGTCCGTGAATATGCCTGTCGCCTACGTCAGAGCACTGAGTATATTCTTCGTGTAGATTGGTGTGGGAATGTTAAGTGTGTATATTTATACAGATGTGCTTCCCGTTGTCTAGGTCGTCATGGCATCTCTAACGACGTGTGGTTTTTAGTCTAGCTGATCCGAGCCGCAGGTGTCGGCACGGTCAGTGCGGGCTGCTGGGCAGGCAGGTGGACACATCCGTATGTTCCTGTACCATGGTACCTGGTCGTCTGGTAACTGGACGAACTCTTCTCGCGGCGGGTGTCTGGGCCGTGACCCTCTAGGCCAAGCTCGAGAGGTGAAGGACGGGAGCCTGGTCTTCCATTCTCCCACTTCAGTCCCCCCTCTGGTCGACTTGTCGACCACAAACATATCCTTCTCGTTATCTCCTCTTACCCTCCATATCTTAGTTATCCCGCCGAGATGTCCATAATGGTTTACATGATCTTCAAATGACCAATACATGTATTCACATGTCCCTCCAGGAGTACAGTATAC